>NC_048593.1:30602400-30902400 GCF_013265735.2 Oncorhynchus mykiss | reverse complement strand
GCTAGGAGGTCAGACAGAGGCTTGCTAGGAGTTCAGACAGAGGCTTGCTAGGAGTTCAGACAGAGGCTTGCTAGGAGTTCAGACAGAGGCTTGCTAGGAGGTCAGACAGAGGCTTGCTAGGAGTTCAGACAGAGGCTTGCTAGGAGGTCAGACAGAGGCTTGCTAGGAGGTCAGACAGAGGCTTGCTAGGAGTTCAGACAGAGGCTTGCTAGGAGTTCAGACAGAGGCTTGCTAGGAGTTCAGACAGAGGCTTGCTAGGAGTTCAGACAGAGGCGTGCTAGGAGGTCAGACAGAGGCTTGCTAGGAGTTCAGACAGAGGCTTGCTAGGAGTTCAGACTGAGGCTTGCTAGGAGTTCAGACAGAGGCTTGCTAGGAGTTCAGACAGAGGCTTGCTAGGAGTTCAGACAGAGGCTTGCTAGGAGTTCAGACAGAGGCTTGCTAGGAGTTCAGACAGAGGCTTGCTAGGAGGTCAGACAGAGGCTTGCTAGGAGGTCAGACAGAGGCTTGCTAGGATGTCAGACAGAGGCTTGCTAGGAGGTCAGACAGAGGCTTGCTAGGAGTTCAGACAGAGGCTTGCTAGGAGTTCAGACAGAGGCTTGCTAGGAGTTCAGACAGAGGCTTGCTAGGAGTTCAGACAGAGGCTTGCTAGGAGGTCAGACAGAGGCTTGCTAGGAGTTCAGACAGAGGCTTGCTAGGAGTTCAGACAGAGGCTTGCTAGGAGTTCAGACAGAGGCTTGCTAGGAGTTCAGACAGAGGCTTGCTAGGAGTTCAGACAGAGGCTTGCTAGGAGTTCAGACAGAGGCTTGCTAGGAGTTCAGACAGAGGCTTGCTAGGAGGTCAGACAGAGGCTTGATAGGAGGTCAGACAGAGGCTTGCTAGGAGTTCAGACAGAGGCTTGCTAGGAGTTCAGACAGAGGCTTGCTAGGAGGTCAGACATAGGCTTGCTAGGAGGTCAGACAGAGGCTTGCTAGGATGTCAGACAGAGGCTTGCTAGGAGGTCAGACAGAGGCTTGCTAGGAGTTCAGACAGAGGCTTGCTAGGAGTTCAGACAGAGGCTTGCTAGGAGTTCAGACAGAGGCTTGCTAGGAGTTCAGACAGAGGCTTGCTAGGAGGTCAGACAGAGGCTTGCTAGGAGTTCAGACAGAGGCTTGCTAGGAGTTCAGACAGAGGCTTGCTAGGAGTTCAGACAGAGGCTTGCTAGGAGTTCAGACAGAGGCTTGCTAGGAGTTCAGACAGAGGCTTGCTAGGAGTTCAGACAGAGGCTTGCTAGGAGTTCAGACAGAGGCTTGCTAGGAGGTCAGACAGAGGCTTGATAGGAGGTCAGACAGAGGCTTGCTAGGAGGTCAGACAGAGGCTTGCTAGGAGTTCAGACAGAGGTTTGCTAGGAGTTCAGACAGCGGCTTGCTAGGAGTTCAGACAGAGGCTTGCTAGGAGATCAGACAGAGGCTTGCTAGGAGTTCAGACAGAGGCTTGCTAGGAGTTCAGACAGAGGCTTGCTAGGAGGTCAGACAGAGGCTTGCTAGGAGTTCAGACAGAGGCTTGCTAGGAGTTCAGACAGAGGCTTGCTAGGAGTTCAGACAGAGGCTTGCTAGGAGTTCAGACAGAGGCTTGCTAGGAGTTCAGACAGAGGCTTGCTAGGAGTTCAGACAGAGGCTTGCTAGGAGTTCAGACAGAGGCTTGCTAGGAGTTCAGACAGAGGCTTGCTAGGAGATCAGACAGAGGCTTGCTAGGAGTTCAGACAGAGGCTTGCTAGGAGTTCAGACAGAGGCTTGCTAGGAGGTCAGACAGAGGCTTGCTAGGAGTTCAGACAGAGGTTTGCTAGGAGGTCAGACAGAGGCTTGCTAGGAGTTCAGACAGAGGCTTGCTAGGAGGTCAGACAGAGGCTTGCTAGGAGTTCAGACAGAGGCTTGCTAGGTGTTCAGACAGAGGCTTGCTAGGAGTTCAGGCAGAGGCTTGCTAGGAGTTCAGACAGAGGCTTGCTAGGAGTTCAGACAGAGGCTTGCTAGGAGGTCAGACAGGGGCTTGCTAGGAGTTCAGACAGAGGCTTGCTAGGAGGTCAGACAGAGGCTTGCTAGGAGTTCAGACAGAGGCTTGCTAGGAGTTCAGACAGAGGCTTGCTAGGAGTTCAGACAGAGGCTTGCTAGGAGGTCAGACAGAGGCTTGTTAGGAGTTCAGACAGAGGCTTGCTAGGAGTTCAGACAGAGGCTTGCTAGGAGTTCAGACAGAGGCTTGCTAGGAGTTCAGACAGAGGCTTGCTAGGAGGTCAGACAGAGGCTTGCTAGGAGTTCAGACAGAGGCTTGCTAGGAGTTCAGACAGAGGCTTGCTAGGAGGTCAGACAGAGGCTTGCTAGGAGTTCTGACAGAGGCTTGCTAGGAGTTCAGACAGAGTCTTGCTAGGAGGTCAGACAGAGGCTTGCTAGGAGTTCAGACAGAGGCTTGATAGGAGGTCAGACAGAGGCTTGCTAGGAGGTCAGACAGAGGCTTGCTAGGAGGTCAGACAGAGGCTTGCTAGGAGGTCAGACAGAGGCTTGCTAGGAGTTCAGACAGAGGCTTGCTAGGAGTTCAGACAGAGGCTTGCTAGGAGTTCAGACAGAGGCTTGCTAGGAGGTCAGACAGAGGCTTGCTAGGAGTTCAGACAGAGGCTTGCTAGGAGTTCAGGCAGAGGCTTGCTAGGAGGTCAGACAGAGGCTTGCTAGGAGTTCAGACAGAGGCTTGCTAGGAGTTCAGACAGAGGCTTGCTAGGAGTTCAGACAGAGGCTTGCTAGGAGTTCAGACAGAGGCTTGCTAGGAGGTCAGACAGAGGCTTGCTAGGAGTTCAGACAGAGGCTTGCTAGGAGTTCAGACAGAGGCTTGCTAGGAGGTCAGACAGAGGCTTGTTAGGAGTTCAGACAGAGGCTTGCTAGGAGTTCAGACAGAGGCTTGCTAGGAGTTCAGACAGAGGCTTGCTAGGAGTTCAGACAGAGGCTTGCTAGGAGGTCAGACAGAGGCTTGCTAGGAGTTCAGACAGAGGCTTGCTAGGAGTTCAGACAGAGGCTTGCTAGGAGGTCAGACAGAGGCTTGCTAGGAGTTCTGACAGAGGCTTGCTAGGAGTTCAGACAGAGTCTTGCTAGGAGGTCAGACAGAGGCTTGCTAGGAGTTCAGACAGAGGCTTGATAGGAGGTCAGACAGAGGCTTGCTAGGAGGTCAGACAGAGGCTTGCTAGGAGGTCAGACAGAGGCTTGCTAGGAGGTCAGACAGAGGCTTGCTAGGAGTTCAGACAGAGGCTTGCTAGGAGTTCAGACAGAGGCTTGCTAGGAGTTCAGACAGAGGCTTGCTAGGAGGTCAGACAGAGGCTTGCTAGGAGTTCAGACAGAGGCTTGCTAGGAGGTCAGACAGAGGCTTGCTAGGAGGTCAGACAGAGGCTTGCTAGGAGTTCAGACAGAGGCTTGCTAGGAGTTCAGACAGAGGCTTGCTAGGAGTTCAGACAGAGGCTTGCTAGGAGTTCAGACAGAGGCTTGCTAGGAGGTCAGACAGAGGCTTGCTAGGAGTTCAGACAGAGGCTTGCTAGGAGTTCAGACTGAGGCTTGCTAGGAGTTCAGACAGAGGCTTGCTAGGAGTTCAGACAGAGGCTTGCTAGGAGTTCAGACAGAGGCTTGCTAGGAGTTCAGACAGAGGCTTGCTAGGAGTTCAGACAGAGGCTTGCTAGGAGGTCAGACAGAGGCTTGCTAGGAGGTCAGACAGAGGCTTGCTAGGATGTCAGACAGAGGCTTGCTTAGTAGGTCAGACAGAGGCTTGCTAGGAGTTCAGACAGAGGCTTGCTAGGAGTTCAGACAGAGGCTTGCTAGGAGTTCAGACAGAGGCTTGCTAGGAGTTCAGACAGAGGCTTGCTAGGAGGTCAGACAGAGGCTTGCTAGGAGTTCAGACAGAGGCTTGCTAGGAGTTCAGACAGAGGCTTGCTAGGAGTTCAGACAGAGGCTTGCTAGGAGTTCAGACAGAGGCTTGCTAGGAGTTCAGACAGAGGCTTGCTAGGAGTTCAGACAGAGGCTTGCTAGGAGTTCAGACAGAGGCTTGCTAGGAGGTCAGACAGAGGCTTGATAGGAGGTCAGACAGAGGCTTGCTAGGAGGTCAGACAGAGGCTTGCTAGGAGTTCAGACAGAGGTTTGCTAGGAGTTCAGACAGCGGCTTGCTAGGAGTTCAGACAGAGGCTTGCTAGGAGATCAGACAGAGGCTTGCTAGGAGTTCAGACAGAGGCTTGCTAGGAGTTCAGACAGAGGCTTGCTAGGAGGTCAGACAGAGGCTTGCTAGGAGTTCAGACAGAGGCTTGCTAGGAGTTCAGACAGAGGCTTGCTAGGAGTTCAGACAGAGGCTTGCTAGGAGTTCAGACAGAGGCTTGCTAGGAGTTCAGACAGAGGCTTGCTAGGAGTTCAGACAGAGGCTTGCTAGGAGTTCAGACAGAGGCTTGCTAGGAGTTCAGACAGAGGCTTGCTAGGAGTTCAGACAGAGGCTTGCTAGGAGATCAGACAGAGGCTTGCTAGGAGTTCAGACAGAGGCTTGCTAGGAGTTCAGACAGAGGCTTGCTAGGAGGTCAGACAGAGGCTTGCTAGGAGTTCAGACAGAGGTTTGCTAGGAGGTCAGACAGAGGCTTGCTAGGAGTTCAGACAGAGGCTTGCTAGGAGGTCAGACAGAGGCTTGCTAGGAGTTCAGACAGAGGCTTGCTAGGAGGTCAGACAGAGGCTTGCTAGGAGGTCAGACAGAGGCTTGCTAGGAGTTCAGACAGAGGCTTGCTAGGAGTTCAGACAGAGGCTTGCTAGGAGTTCAGACAGAGGCTTGCTAGGAGTTCAGACAGAGGCTTGCTAGGAGGTCAGACAGAGGCTTGCTAGGAGTTCAGACAGAGGCTTGCTAGGAGTTCAGACTGAGGCTTGCTAGGAGTTCAGACAGAGGCTTGCTAGGAGTTCAGACAGAGGCTTGCTAGGAGTTCAGACAGAGGCTTGCTAGGAGTTCAGACAGAGGCTTGCTAGGAGTTCAGACAGAGGCTTGCTAGGAGGTCAGACAGAGGCTTGCTAGGAGGTCAGACAGAGGCTTGCTAGGATGTCAGACAGAGGCTTGCTTAGTAGGTCAGACAGAGGCTTGCTAGGAGTTCAGACAGAGGCTTGCTAGGAGTTCAGACAGAGGCTTGCTAGGAGTTCAGACAGAGGCTTGCTAGGAGTTCAGACAGAGGCTTGCTAGGAGGTCAGACAGAGGCTTGCTAGGAGTTCAGACAGAGGCTTGCTAGGAGTTCAGACAGAGGCTTGCTAGGAGTTCAGACAGAGGCTTGCTAGGAGTTCAGACAGAGGCTTGCTAGGAGTTCAGACAGAGGCTTGCTAGGAGTTCAGACAGAGGCTTGCTAGGAGTTCAGACAGAGGCTTGCTAGGAGGTCAGACAGAGGCTTGATAGGAGGTCAGACAGAGGCTTGCTAGGAGGTCAGACAGAGGCTTGCTAGGAGTTCAGACAGAGGTTTGCTAGGAGTTCAGACAGCGGCTTGCTAGGAGTTCAGACAGAGGCTTGCTAGGAGATCAGACAGAGGCTTGCTAGGAGTTCAGACAGAGGCTTGCTAGGAGTTCAGACAGAGGCTTGCTAGGAGGTCAGACAGAGGCTTGCTAGGAGTTCAGACAGAGGCTTGCTAGGAGGTCAGACATAGGCTTGCTAGGAGGTCAGACAGAGGCTTGCTAGGATGTCAGACAGAGGCTTGCTAGGAGGTCAGACAGAGGCTTGCTAGGAGTTCAGACAGAGGCTTGCTAGGAGTTCAGACAGAGGCTTGCTAGGAGTTCAGACAGAGGCTTGCTAGGAGTTCAGACAGAGGCTTGCTAGGAGGTCAGACAGAGGCTTGCTAGGAGTTCAGACAGAGGCTTGCTAGGAGTTTAGACAGAGGCTTGCTAGGAGTTCAGACAGAGGCTTGCTAGGAGTTCAGACAGAGGCTTGCTAGGAGTTCAGACAGAGGCTTGCTAGGAGTTCAGACAGAGGCTTGCTAGGAGTTCAGACAGAGGCTTGCTAGGAGGTCAGACAGAGGCTTGATAGGAGGTCAGACAGAGGCTTGCTAGGAGGTCAGACAGAGGCTTGCTAGGAGTTCAGACAGAGGTTTGCTAGGAGTTCAGACAGCGGCTTGCTAGGAGTTCAGACAGAGGCTTGCTAGGAGATCAGACAGAGGCTTGCTAGGAGTTCAGACAGAGGCTTGCTAGGAGTTCAGACAGAGGCTTGCTAGGAGGTCAGACAGAGGCTTGCTAGGAGTTCAGACAGAGGCTTGCTAGGAGTTCAGACAGAGGCTTGCTAGGAGTTCAGACAGAGGCTTGCTAGGAGTTCAGACAGAGGCTTGCTAGGAGTTCAGACAGAGGCTTGCTAGGAGTTCAGACAGAGGCTTGCTAGGAGTTCAGACAGAGGCTTGCTAGGAGTTCAGACAGAGGCTTGCTAGGAGTTCAGACAGAGGCTTGCTAGGAGATCAGACAGAGGCTTGCTAGGAGTTCAGACAGAGGCTTGCTAGGAGTTCAGACAGAGGCTTGCTAGGAGGTCAGACAGAGGCTTGCTAGGAGTTCAGACAGAGGTTTGCTAGGAGGTCAGACAGAGGCTTGCTAGGAGTTCAGACAGAGGCTTGCTAGGAGGTCAGACAGAGGCTTGCTAGGAGTTCAGACAGAGGCTTGCTAGGTGTTCAGACAGAGGCTTGCTAGGAGTTCAGGCAGAGGCTTGCTAGGAGTTCAGACAGAGGCTTGCTAGGAGTTCAGACAGAGGCTTGCTAGGAGGTCAGACAGGGGCTTGCTAGGAGTTCAGACAGAGGCTTGCTAGGAGGTCAGACAGAGGCTTGCTAGGAGTTCAGACAGAGGCTTGCTAGGAGTTCAGACAGAGGCTTGCTAGGAGTTCAGACAGAGGCTTGCTAGGAGGTCAGACAGAGGCTTGTTAGGAGTTCAGACAGAGGCTTGCTAGGAGTTCAGACAGAGGCTTGCTAGGAGTTCAGACAGAGGCTTGCTAGGAGTTCAGACAGAGGCTTGCTAGGAGGTCAGACAGAGGCTTGCTAGGAGTTCAGACAGAGGCTTGCTAGGAGTTCAGACAGAGGCTTGCTAGGAGGTCAGACAGAGGCTTGCTAGGAGTTCTGACAGAGGCTTGCTAGGAGTTCAGACAGAGTCTTGCTAGGAGGTCAGACAGAGGCTTGCTAGGAGTTCAGACAGAGGCTTGATAGGAGGTCAGACAGAGGCTTGCTAGGAGGTCAGACAGAGGCTTGCTAGGAGGTCAGACAGAGGCTTGCTAGGAGGTCAGACAGAGGCTTGCTAGGAGTTCAGACAGAGGCTTGCTAGGAGTTCAGACAGAGGCTTGCTAGGAGTTCAGACAGAGGCTTGCTAGGAGGTCAGACAGAGGCTTGCTAGGAGTTCAGACAGAGGCTTGCTAGGAGTTCAGGCAGAGGCTTGCTAGGAGGTCAGACAGAGGCTTGCTAGGAGTTCAGACAGAGGCTTGCTAGGAGTTCAGACAGAGGCTTGCTAGGAGTTCAGACAGAGGCTTGCTAGGAGTTCAGACAGAGGCTTGCTAGGAGGTCAGACAGAGGCTTGCTAGGAGTTCAGACAGAGGCTTGCTAGGAGTTCAGACAGAGGCTTGCTAGGAGGTCAGACAGAGGCTTGTTAGGAGTTCAGACAGAGGCTTGCTAGGAGTTCAGACAGAGGCTTGCTAGGAGTTCAGACAGAGGCTTGCTAGGAGTTCAGACAGAGGCTTGCTAGGAGGTCAGACAGAGGCTTGCTAGGAGTTCAGACAGAGGCTTGCTAGGAGTTCAGACAGAGGCTTGCTAGGAGGTCAGACAGAGGCTTGTTAGGAGTTCAGACAGAGGCTTGCTAGGAGTTCAGACAGAGGCTTGCTAGGAGTTCAGACAGAGGCTTGCTAGGAGTTCAGACAGAGGCTTGCTAGGAGGTCAGACAGAGGCTTGCTAGGAGTTCAGACAGAGGCTTGCTAGGAGTTCAGACAGAGGCTTGCTAGGAGGTCAGACAGAGGCTTGCTAGGAGTTCTGACAGAGGCTTGCTAGGAGTTCAGACAGAGTCTTGCTAGGAGGTCAGACAGAGGCTTGCTAGGAGTTCAGACAGAGGCTTGATAGGAGTTCAGACAGAGGCTTGCTAGGAGGTCAGACAGAGGCTTGCTAGGAGGTCAGACAGAGGCTTGCTAGGAGGTCAGACAGAGGCTTGCTAGGAGTTCAGACAGAGGCTTGCTAGGAGTTCAGACAGAGGCTTGCTAGGAGTTCAGACAGAGGCTTGCTAGGAGGTCAGACAGAGGCTTGCTAGGAGTTCAGACAGAGGCTTGCTAGGAGTTCAGGCAGAGGCTTGCTAGGAGGTCAGACAGAGGCTTGCTAGGAGTTCAGACAGAGGCTTGCTAGGAGTTCAGACAGAGGCTTGCTAGGAGTTCAGACAGAGGCTTGCTAGGAGTTCAGACAGAGGCTTGCTAGGAGGTCAGACAGAGGCTTGCTAGGAGTTCAGACAGAGGCTTGCTAGGAGTTCAGACAGAGGCTTGCTAGGAGGTCAGACAGAGGCTTGTTAGGAGTTCAGACAGAGGCTTGCTAGGAGTTCAGACAGAGGCTTGCTAGGAGTTCAGACAGAGGCTTGCTAGGAGTTCAGACAGAGGCTTGCTAGGAGGTCAGACAGAGGCTTGCTAGGAGTTCAGACAGAGGCTTGCTAGGAGTTCAGACAGAGGCTTGCTAGGAGGTCAGACAGAGGCTTGCTAGGAGTTCTGACAGAGGCTTGCTAGGAGTTCAGACAGAGTCTTGCTAGGAGGTCAGACAGAGGCTTGCTAGGAGTTCAGACAGAGGCTTGATAGGAGGTCAGACAGAGGCTTGCTAGGAGGTCAGACAGAGGCTTGCTAGGAGGTCAGACAGAGGCTTGCTAGGAGGTCAGACAGAGGCTTGCTAGGAGTTCAGACAGAGGCTTGCTAGGAGTTCAGACAGAGGCTTGCTAGGAGTTCAGACAGAGGCTTGCTAGGAGGTCAGACAGAGGCTTGCTAGGAGTTCAGACAGAGGCTTGCTAGGAGGTCAGACAGAGGCTTGCTAGGAGGTCAGACAGAGGCTTGCTAGGAGTTCAGACAGAGGCTTGCTAGGAGTTCAGACAGAGGCTTGCTAGGAGTTCAGACAGAGGCTTGCTAGGAGTTCAGACAGAGGCTTGCTAGGAGGTCAGACAGAGGCTTGCTAGGAGTTCAGACAGAGGCTTGCTAGGAGTTCAGACTGAGGCTTGCTAGGAGTTCAGACAGAGGCTTGCTAGGAGTTCAGACAGAGGCTTGCTAGGAGTTCAGACAGAGGCTTGCTAGGAGTTCAGACAGAGGCTTGCTAGGAGTTCAGACAGAGGCTTGCTAGGAGGTCAGACAGAGGCTTGCTAGGAGGTCAGACAGAGGCTTGCTAGGATGTCAGACAGAGGCTTGCTTAGTAGGTCAGACAGAGGCTTGCTAGGAGTTCAGACAGAGGCTTGCTAGGAGTTCAGACAGAGGCTTGCTAGGAGTTCAGACAGAGGCTTGCTAGGAGTTCAGACAGAGGCTTGCTAGGAGGTCAGACAGAGGCTTGCTAGGAGTTCAGACAGAGGCTTGCTAGGAGTTCAGACAGAGGCTTGCTAGGAGTTCAGACAGAGGCTTGCTAGGAGTTCAGACAGAGGCTTGCTAGGAGTTCAGACAGAGGCTTGCTAGGAGTTCAGACAGAGGCTTGCTAGGAGTTCAGACAGAGGCTTGCTAGGAGGTCAGACAGAGGCTTGATAGGAGGTCAGACAGAGGCTTGCTAGGAGGTCAGACAGAGGCTTGCTAGGAGTTCAGACAGAGGTTTGCTAGGAGTTCAGACAGCGGCTTGCTAGGAGTTCAGACAGAGGCTTGCTAGGAGATCAGACAGAGGCTTGCTAGGAGTTCAGACAGAGGCTTGCTAGGAGTTCAGACAGAGGCTTGCTAGGAGGTCAGACAGAGGCTTGCTAGGAGTTCAGACAGAGGCTTGCTAGGAGTTCAGACAGAGGCTTGCTAGGAGTTTAGACAGAGGCTTGCTAGGAGTTCAGACAGAGGCTTGCTAGGAGTTCAGACAGAGGCTTGCTAGGAGTTCAGACAGAGGCTTGCTAGGAGTTCAGACAGAGGCTTGCTAGGAGTTCAGACAGAGGCTTGCTAGGAGTTCAGACAGAGGCTTGCTAGGAGATCAGACAGAGGCTTGCTAGGAGTTCAGACAGAGGCTTGCTAGGAGTTCAGACAGAGGCTTGCTAGGAGGTCAGACAGAGGCTTGCTAGGAGTTCAGACAGAGGTTTGCTAGGAGGTCAGACAGAGGCTTGCTAGGAGGTCAGACAGAGGCTTGCTAGGAGTTCAGACAGAGGCTTGCTAGGAGGTCAGACAGAGGCTTGCTAGGAGGTCAGACAGAGGCTTGCTAGGAGTTCAGACAGAGGCTTGCTAGGAGTTCAGACAGAGGCTTGCTAGGAGTTCAGACAGAGGCTTGCTAGGAGTTCAGACAGAGGCTTGCTAGGAGGTCAGACAGAGGCTTGCTAGGAGTTCAGACAGAGGCTTGCTAGGAGTTCAGACTGAGGCTTGCTAGGAGTTCAGACAGAGGCTTGCTAGGAGTTCAGACAGAGGCTTGCTAGGAGTTCAGACAGAGGCTTGCTAGGAGTTCAGACAGAGGCTTGCTAGGAGTTCAGACAGAGGCTTGCTAGGAGGTCAGACAGAGGCTTGCTAGGAGGTCAGACAGAGGCTTGCTAGGATGTCAGACAGAGGCTTGCTTAGTAGGTCAGACAGAGGCTTGCTAGGAGTTCAGACAGAGGCTTGCTAGGAGTTCAGACAGAGGCTTGCTAGGAGTTCAGACAGAGGCTTGCTAGGAGTTCAGACAGAGGCTTGCTAGGAGGTCAGACAGAGGCTTGCTAGGAGTTCAGACAGAGGCTTGCTAGGAGTTCAGACAGAGGCTTGCTAGGAGTTCAGACAGAGGCTTGCTAGGAGTTCAGACAGAGGCTTGCTAGGAGTTCAGACAGAGGCTTGCTAGGAGTTCAGACAGAGGCTTGCTAGGAGTTCAGACAGAGGCTTGCTAGGAGGTCAGACAGAGGCTTGATAGGAGGTCAGACAGAGGCTTGCTAGGAGGTCAGACAGAGGCTTGCTAGGAGTTCAGACAGAGGTTTGCTAGGAGTTCAGACAGCGGCTTGCTAGGAGTTCAGACAGAGGCTTGCTAGGAGATCAGACAGAGGCTTGCTAGGAGTTCAGACAGAGGCTTGCTAGGAGTTCAGACAGAGGCTTGCTAGGAGGTCAGACAGAGGCTTGCTAGGAGTTCAGACAGAGGCTTGCTAGGAGGTCAGACATAGGCTTGCTAGGAGGTCAGACAGAGGCTTGCTAGGATGTCAGAGAGAGGCTTGCTAGGAGGTCAGACAGAGGCTTGCTAGGAGTTCAGACAGAGGCTTGCTAGGAGTTCAGACAGAGGCTTGCTAGGAGTTCAGACAGAGGCTTGCTAGGAGTTCAGACAGAGGCTTGCTAGGAGGTCAGACAGAGGCTTGCTAGGAGTTCAGACAGAGGCTTGCTAGGAGTTCAGACAGAGGCTTGCTAGGAGTTCAGACAGAGGCTTGCTAGGAGTTCAGACAGAGGCTTGCTAGGAGTTCAGACAGAGGCTTGCTAGGAGTTCAGACAGAGGCTTGCTAGGAGTTCAGACAGAGGCTTGCTAGGAGGTCAGACAGAGGCTTGATAGGAGGTCAGACAGAGGCTTGCTAGGAGGTCAGACAGAGGCTTGCTAGGAGTTCAGACAGAGGTTTGCTAGGAGTTCAGACAGCGGCTTGCTAGGAGTTCAGACAGAGGCTTGCTAGGAGATCAGACAGAGGCTTGCTAGGAGTTCAGACAGAGGCTTGCTAGGAGTTCAGACAGAGGCTTGCTAGGAGGTCAGACAGAGGCTTGCTAGGAGTTCAGACAGAGGCTTGCTAGGAGTTCAGACAGAGGCTTGCTAGGAGTTCAGACAGAGGCTTGCTAGGAGTTCAGACAGAGGCTTGCTAGGAGTTCAGACAGAGGCTTGCTAGGAGTTCAGACAGAGGCTTGCTAGGAGTTCAGACAGAGGCTTGCTAGGAGTTCAGACAGAGGCTTGCTAGGAGTTCAGACAGAGGCTTGCTAGGAGATCCGACAGAGGCTTGCTAGGAGTTCAGACAGAGGCTTGCTAGGAGTTCAGACAGAGGCTTGCTAGGAGGTCAGACAGAGGCTTGCTAGGAGTTCAGACAGAGGTTTGCTAGGAGGTCAGACAGAGGCTTGCTAGGAGTTCAGACAGAGGCTTGCTAGGAGGTCAGACAGAGGCTTGCTAGGAGTTCAGACAGAGGCTTGCTAGGTGTTCAGACAGAGGCTTGCTAGGAGTTCAGGCAGAGGCTTGCTAGGAGTTCAGACAGAGGCTTGCTAGGAGTTCAGACAGAGGCTTGCTAGGAGGTCAGACAGGGGCTTGCTAGGAGTTCAGACAGAGGCTTGCTAGGAGGTCAGACAGAGGCTTGCTAGGAGTTCAGACAGAGGCTTGCTAGGAGTTCAGACAGAGGCTTGCTAGGAGTTCAGACAGAGGCTTGCTAGGAGGTCAGACAGAGGCTTGTTAGGAGTTCAGACAGAGGCTTGCTAGGAGTTCAGACAGAGGCTTGCTAGGAGTTCAGACAGAGGCTTGCTAGGAGTTCAGACAGAGGCTTGCTAGGAGGTCAGACAGAGGCTTGCTAGGAGTTCAGACAGAGGCTTGCTAGGAGTTCAGACAGAGGCTTGCTAGGAGGTCAGACAGAGGCTTGCTAGGAGTTCTGACAGAGGCTTGCTAGGAGTTCAGACAGAGTCTTGCTAGGAGGTCAGACAGAGGCTTGCTAGGAGTTCAGACAGAGGCTTGATAGGAGGTCAGACAGAGGCTTGCTAGGAGGTCAGACAGAGGCTTGCTAGGAGGTCAGACAGAGGCTTGCTAGGAGGTCAGACAGAGGCTTGCTAGGAGTTCAGACAGAGGCTTGCTAGGAGTTCAGACAGAGGCTTGCTAGGAGTTCAGACAGAGGCTTGCTAGGAGGTCAGACAGAGGCTTGCTAGGAGTTCAGACAGAGGCTTGCTAGGAGTTCAGGCAGAGGCTTGCTAGGAGGTCAGACAGAGGCTTGCTAGGAGTTCAGACAGAGGCTTGCTAGGAGTTCAGACAGAGGCTTGCTAGGAGTTCAGACAGAGGCTTGCTAGGAGTTCAGACAGAGGCTTGCTAGGAGGTCAGACAGAGGCTTGCTAGGAGTTCAGACAGAGGCTTGCTAGGAGTTCAGACAGAGGCTTGCTAGGAGGTCAGACAGAGGCTTGTTAGGAGTTCAGACAGAGGCTTGCTAGGAGTTCAGACAGAGGCTTGCTAGGAGTTCAGACAGAGGCTTGCTAGGAGTTCAGACAGAGGCTTGCTAGGAGGTCAGACAGAGGCTTGCTAGGAGTTCAGACAGAGGCTTGCTAGGAGTTCAGACAGAGGCTTGCTAGGAGGTCAGACAGAGGCTTGCTAGGAGTTCTGACAGAGGCTTGCTAGGAGTTCAGACAGAGTCTTGCTAGGAGGTCAGACAGAGGCTTGCTAGGAGTTCAGACAGAGGCTTGATAGGAGGTCAGACAGAGGCTTGCTAGGAGGTCAGACAGAGGCTTGCTAGGAGGTCAGACAGAGGCTTGCTAGGAGGTCAGACAGAGGCTTGCTAGGAGTTCAGACAGAGGCTTGCTAGGAGTTCAGACAGAGGCTTGCTAGGAGTTCAGACAGAGGCTTGCTAGGAGGTCAGACAGAGGCTTGCTAGGAGTTCAGACAGAGGCTTGCTAGGAGGTCAGACAGAGGCTTGCTAGGAGGTCAGACAGAGGCTTGCTAGGAGTTCAGACAGAGGCTTGCTAGGAGTTCAGACAGAGGCTTGCTAGGAGTTCAGACAGAGGCTTGCTAGGAGTTCAGACAGAGGCTTGCTAGGAGGTCAGACAGAGGCTTGCTAGGAGTTCAGACAGAGGCTTGCTAGGAGTTCAGACTGAGGCTTGCTAGGAGTTCAGACAGAGGCTTGCTAGGAGTTCAGACAGAGGCTTGCTAGGAGTTCAGACAGAGGCTTGCTAGGAGTTCAGACAGAGGCTTGCTAGGAGGTCAGACAGAGGCTTGCTAGGAGGTCAGACAGAGGCTTGCTAGGATGTCAGACAGAGGCTTGCTTAGTAGGTCAGACAGAGGCTTGCTAGGAGTTCAGACAGAGGCTTGCTAGGAGTTCAGACAGAGGCTTGCTAGGAGTTCAGACAGAGGCTTGCTAGGAGTTCAGACAGAGGCTTGCTAGGAGGTCAGACAGAGGCTTGCTAGGAGTTCAGACAGAGGCTTGCTAGGAGTTCAGACAGAGGCTTGCTAGGAGTTCAGACAGAGGCTTGCTAGGAGTTCAGACAGAGGCTTGCTAGGAGTTCAGACAGAGGCTTGCTAGGAGTTCAGACAGAGGCTTGCTAGGAGTTCAGACAGAGGCTTGCTAGGAGGTCAGACAGAGGCTTGATAGGAGGTCAGACAGAGGCTTGCTAGGAGGTCAGACAGAGGCTTGCTAGGAGTTCAGACAGAGGTTTGCTAGGAGTTCAGACAGCGGCTTGCTAGGAGTTCAGACAGAGGCTTGCTAGGAGATCAGACAGAGGCTTGCTAGGAGTTCAGACAGAGGCTTGCTAGGAGTTCAGACAGAGGCTTGCTAGGAGGTCAGACAGAGGCTTGCTAGGAGTTCAGACAGAGGCTTGCTAGGAGTTCAGACAGAGGCTTGCTAGGAGTTCAGACAGAGGCTTGCTAGGAGTTCAGACAGAGTCTTGCTAGGAGTTCAGACAGAGGCTTGCTAGGAGTTCAGACAGAGGCTTGCTAGGAGTTCAGACAGAGGCTTGCTAGGAGTTCAGACAGAGGCTTGCTAGGAGTTCAGACAGAGGCTTGCTAGGAGATCAGACAGAGGCTTGCTAGGAGTTCAGACAGAGGCTTGCTAGGAGTTCAGACAGAGGCTTGCTAGGAGGTCAGACAGAGGCTTGCTAGGAGTTCAGACAGAGGTTTGCTAGGAGGTCAGACAGAGGCTTGCTAGGAGTTCAGACAGAGGCTTGCTAGGAGGTCAGACAGAGGCTTGCTAGGAGTTCAGACAGAGGCTTGCTAGGTGTTCAGACAGAGGCTTGCTAGGAGTTCAGGCAGAGGCTTGCTAGGAGTTCAGACAGAGGCTTGCTAGGAGTTCAGACAGAGGCTTGCTAGGAGGTCAGACAGGGGCTTGCTAGGAGTTCAGACAGAGGCTTGCTAGGAGTTCAGACAGAGGCTTGCTAGGAGGTCAGACAGAGGCTTGCTAGGAGTTCAGACAGAGGCTTGCTAGGAGTTCAGACAGAGGCTTGCTAGGAGTTCAGACAGAGGCTTGCTAGGAGGTCAGACAGAGGCTTGCTAGGAGTTCAGACAGAGGCTTGCTAGGAGGTCAGACAGAGGCTTGCTAGGAGTTCAGACAGAGGCTTGCTAGGAGGTCAGACAGAGGCTTGCTAGGAGTTCAGACAGAGGCTTGCTAGGAGTTCAGACAGAGGCTTGCTAGGAGTTCAGACAGAGGCTTGCTAGGAGTTCAGACAGAGGCTTGCTAGGAGTTCAGACAGAGGCTTGCTAGGAGTTCAGAGCCTAGTGTTTTGTGTCTTGTAGTTTTTAGTGAATAATAGAAGACAAGCAAAGCTCTTACATACTTACAATGCCTTCGGAAAGTATTCAGACCACTTGACTTTTTCCACATTTGGTTACGTTACAGCCTTATTCTAAAATTGATTAAATACAAAATATCATCATCAATCTACACAAAATTCCCCATAATGACAAAACAAAAAAATACTTTTTAAAACATTTTTGCAAATGTATTAAAATAAAAAACAGAAACACCTTACTTACATAAGTATTCAGACCCTTTGCTATCAGACTCCAAATTGAGTCTGCAGGTGCATCCTGATTTCATTGTTTATCATTGAGACGTTTCGACAACTTGATTGGAGTCCACCTCTGGTAAATTCAATTGATTGGACATGATTTAGAAAGGCACACACCTGTCTGTATAAGGTCCCATAGTTGACAGTGCATGTCAGAGTAAAAACCAAGCCATGAGGTCGAAGGAATTATCCGTAGAGCTCCGAGACGGGATTGTGTCGAGGCACAGATCTGGGGAAGGGTACCAAAACCTTTCTGCAGCATTGAAGGTCCCCAAGAACACAGTGGCCTCCATCATTCTTAAATGGAAGAAGTTTGGAACACCAAAGACTCTTCCTAGAGCTGGCCGCCCGGCCAAACTGATCAATCGGGGGAGAAGAGCCATGGTCAGGGAGGTGACCAAGACCCGATGGTCACTCTGACAGAGCTCCAGAGTTTCTCTGTGGAGATGGGAGAATCTTCCAGAAGGTCAACCATTTTTGCATCACTCCACCAATCAGGCCTTTATGGTACAGTGGACAGACAGAAGCCACTCCTCAGTAAAATTCACATGACAGCCCGCATGGAGTTTGCCAAAAGGCACCAAAAGACTCTCAGACCATGAGAAACAAGATTCTCTGGTCTGATGAAATCAATATTGAACTCTTTGGCCTGAATGCCAAGCATCACGTCTGAAGGAAACCTGGCATGGGGTTGGTAGCGTCATGCTGTGAGGATGTTTTTCAGCGGCACGGACTGAGAGTCTCGTCAGGATCAAGGGAAAGATGAACGGAGCAAAGTACAGAGAGATCCTTGATTGATGAAAACCTGCTCCAGAGCACTCAGGACCTCAGACTGGAGCGGAGGTTTACCTTCCAACAGGACAACGACCCTAAGCACACAGCCAATACAACGCAGGAGTGGCTTCGTGACAAGTCTCTGAATGTCCTTGAGTGGCCCAGCCAGAGCCCAGACTTGAACCCGATCAAACATCTCTGGAGAGACCTGAAAATAGCTGTGCAGCGACGCCCCCCATTGAACCTGACAGACCTTAAGAGGATCTGCAGAGAAGATTGGGAGAAACTCCCCAAATACAGGTTTGTCAAGCTTGTAGCGTCATACCCAAGAGGACTCGAGAATGTAATCACTGCCAAAGGTGCTTCAACAAAGTACTGAGTAAAGGGTCTGAATACTTTTTTTTGTTGCAAAAATGACAAAAAAACTGTTTTTACTTTGTCATTATGGAGTGATGTGTGTAGATTGATAGAGAAAAAACATTTAAACAATTTCAGAAAAAGGCTGTAACGTAACCAAATGTGTAAAACGTCAAGGGGTCTGAATACTTTCCGAAGGCACTGTACACTGTACTTTGTTGTGCATCAGCACTTCCCACGTAGTAACTGACCCCAGCCCAACACTGGATGTGATGAAACAGTCTCTAGGTCAGCTATTAGGACGACGGGTAGTCTAGCGGTTAGAGGGACAGTAACCGAAAGTTTGCTGGTTTGAATACCCTTGCTGACAAGGTGAAACATCTGTTGATGTGCCCTTGAGCAAGGCACTTAACCCTGATTTGGGCCAGGTGCACCGCACAACTATGGCTGACCCTGTAAAACAACACATTTCCCTGTACCTATTCAGTGACAATAAAAACTTTTTTTATTATGCTGCCTTGATGTCAAATATGAAAACTCTCCTAATATCCTAAAAACACAGAAAGGGAATATGAAAGCATATCTTATTCCGTGGGTCAGACAAAAGGGCAGTGGTAGTTCAATCACATGTTGACCATGACACTACTAGAAATACTAATCAAAAGAAACCTGGATCTTGCCTGGGTACCAGTTTGTTTGTGACAACATTCCACTCTTTTCCACTACTTGTCATGCACTTTGTGACAACTGCTGATGTAAAAATGGATTTATAAAATATTCATTGATTGATGCGAAACATACTGTATGACACAGAGTACAAGGAGTGTATACTAAGACAAAACAGGTCTGGATTTCAGGCTAAGCTGGATCCTGTTAGATCCACAAATATTGGAGGAATGAAATAACATCTGAAGCTGTGGGATTTTGTGTGCAGAAGGCAGCTGGAGCCAACACAACACAGCCTCTTCTCCACTTGAGATGCCAGACAAAACAGTACCATGTTATTATGGTGGCACAGGGCTGGCACCCTATTGTCAGCATGCGCCCACGTGCCTCCCTAATCTCAATTTTCCATGGAAACATTTTGGGGAGATGTTGTTATGCTGGCGTTATCAGCTGTATTATGGTATATAATCTGTGTCATATTCACTCTAAACTTCAAATGGATTAAAATAACTATTTTTATGATGAAAATAGGATCTGTGATTTAAAAAGTGTATAGCCATTAGATGACCCAGTTCAGGGATTACACAACAAATGCAACCCTCACTCACCCAGCAGGCGACAACTAGCTTAGCGGAAAGGAGAAAGGGTATTCCTACTGAGTGGAACAAAAATGAACTGGCGGAGCATGAAGGCTTTGTCGCAAAACAATCTATATTGTGTGGATAGTGGATACTCACTTTGTCATTCCTCTTTGATCAATAGCCGTGCCCTCAAAGTATCAGTGAGGACTCTCTGTTTGACATAAAATGGAACACAAAAAGTGGACACTGGACAAAAACATCACAGGTGAGTTCAAACTGACCTCACAGATCAAACAGGCAAGGATTCAGGACTCCACCCAGCCACGCCTTGCCTCTGACCTCTACACAATAAAATGGTTTCACATGAAGGAGAAGATCAAAGATTGACAAATAAACTCTCTAGAAGAAGCTCAAGGCTCTTTGTAACAGAGGGTCAAAAGAGAAGGGCACCCATTGTTTAGGGACATTATCTCTCTCAACCAGTGCTCTCAATCCCAGAAACACCAAAGGAGAGACATTTACCACTATCCGTTTTATCTTGACATATCTAAAGCAAAATTATCCATCATATGAGGATCAATAGCTGTAGCCCAATAGAAATGCTTGATTTTTACCACAGACAAGATTTCTAGTAGTGAGATACAGCATATGATCACAAGGGCCAAGCATCACTTGCGATGTGCTAACTGTGAGACTGAAGTTCCACCTTGTGGACAATCTAAAAACTGCACTCGCCTTTTTCTTCCTTACATTTTACGGTCAGAAGGACAAAAGGACAAACATGATCCGTTTAATCCCTTAATGAACTGCTCCAAGATAATATTAGGTACAACATAAATAATAAGAAAAAATATATATTGTCACAGACACCGGATAGGTGCAGTGAAATGTGTTGTTTTACAGAGTCAGCCATAGCACTACGTCGCCTCTGGATCAAATTAGGGTTAAGTATTTTGGCCCTTTTATTCTGTGATCACTTGTCAGCAATTAGGTAGTGTGGGCTAATGAGTTGACCTTTTAAACCAGGATGTAATCTATGAGTGATTGTAGGCTATCTTTTGAGTCTTGGTGAATCTTCGAAGACGGTGATTATTATTGCCAGAGCCTGTCAGATAAGCTATTCTAGTGCCCCCTGGTGTGAAGGCTCATTACCACACTCCATATTAGCCTCTGGAGGCCCCACTGAAATATTATGAGTGGTGTAGCCTAAAGCGCAGGCGAAATCTGTGTGGACTAAAAAGCGTTGCTGCACTAACCTAAAACCTGGTGCTATGCACCGTGCATTCGGAAAGTATTCAAATCACTTCACTTTTTCCTATTTTGTTACATTACAGCCTTATTCTAAAATTGATGAAATTGTTTTTTCCCCTCATCAATCTACACACAATAGCACATAATGACAAAGCAAAAAAAAAACGTTTTTTAGAAATTCTTGCACATAAGTATATCACATAAGTATTCAGACCCATCACTCAGTGCTTTGTTGAAGCACCTTTGGCAGCGATTACAGCCTTGAGTCTTGTTGGGTATGACGCTACAAGCTTTGCACACCTGTATTTGAGGAATTTCTCCCATTCTTTTCTGCAGATCCTCTCAAGCTCTGTCAGGTTGGATGGGGAGCGTCGCTGCTCAGCTATTTTCAGGTCTCTTCAGACATGTTCGATCGGGTTCAAGTCTGGGCTCTGGCTGGGCCATTCAAGGACTTGTCCCGAAGCCACTCTGCCATTGTCATGACTGATTGCTTAGGGTCGTTGTCCTATTGGGAGGTGAACCTTCGCCCCAGTCTGAGGTCCTGAGCGCTCTGGAGCAGGTTTTCATCAAGGATCTCCCTGTACTTTGCTCCATTCATCTCGAACCTAACTAGTGTCCGAGTCCCTGCCACTGAAAAACATCCCCACATCATGATGCTGACATCACCTTGCTTCACTGTGGGGATGGTTCAATCTTTGTTTCAACAGACCAGAGAATCTTGTTTCTCATGGTCTGAGAGTCCTTTAGGTGCCTTTTGGCACACTCTA
Source organism: Oncorhynchus mykiss (assembly GCF_013265735.2). NCBI lineage: Eukaryota > Metazoa > Chordata > Actinopteri > Salmoniformes > Salmonidae > Oncorhynchus > Oncorhynchus mykiss. The sequence goes on along the minus strand of NC_048593.1, from coordinate 30,882,185 downwards.
AGCGAGCTGTCATGTGCCTTTTACTGAGGGGTGTGTTCCGTCTGGTCACTCTACCTTAAAGGCCTGATTGGTTGAGCGCTGCAGAGATGGTTGTCCTTCTGGAAAGTTCTCCCATCTTCACAGAGGAACTCTGGAGCTCTGTCAGAGTGACTATCAGGTTCTTGGTCACCTCCCTGATCAAGGCACTTCTCCCCAATTGCTCAGTTTGGCCGGGCGGCCAGCTCTAAAAAGAGAATTGGTGGTTCCAAACTTCTTCCATTAAAGAATGATGGAGGCCACTGTGTTGAGGCCACACACTTCAATGCTGCATACATTTTTCGGTACCCATCCCAAGATCTGAGCCTCAACACAATCCTGTCTTGGAGCTCTACGGACAATTCCTTTGACCTCATGGCTTGGTTTTTGCTCTGACATGCACTGTCAACTGTGGGACCTTACATAGACAGGTGTGTGCCTTTCCAAATCATGTCCAACCAAATGTATTTACCACAGGTGGACTACAATCAAGTTGTAGAAACATCTCAAGGATGATGAATGGAAATAGGATGCACATGAGCTCAATTTTGAGTCTCATAGCAAAGGGTCTGAATATCTGTTTTCACTTTGTCGTTATGGGTTATTGGGTGTAGATTGATGAAGAAAATGTTTTATTTCATACATTTTAGAATAAGGCTGTAACGTAACAAAATGTGGAAAAAGTCAGTCGGTCTGAATACTTCCCGAATGCACTGTATATGCCCAAGCCTTTCACAGCAACAACTGTCAAGGCAGGTCCCCCCTGAGAATACCTGGCAGCAGCCATCACTTATTTTTGACTGAATGTGACCAAATGACTCAGAGGGGTCCAGGACAGATAATTTAGGCTCCTGGAATGCTCAGGGGTTTCATTCCCCTCTATTAATCTGGGAACTTGGTGTCATGTCCTAACAGTCCTCAGATTTGCTCACTAGACCTTGCTACCTGCTCTGGCACAAGGTGATGACGTAAGCATCTCTCTAGGGCCAGAGAGCAAGCAATTATGGGGAGAAGAACGGGGAAATGGAGCAGCAATTAAAGCCAATACAGGGGGAGAGGTGGACTGTTCCTCCATCCCTGCAGAACAGACACAGTGAGTTTCTGTGTGGATTGGCTACTCCGACTGGGAGGCTGTGGTACTACATGGGTCCTGAGCATCAGGTGTTTCAGGTAAAACACTGATTTCAAAATGCCTAAAATCAAGGAAGACATGTACAATCCTGCTGATCATTTAATCAAAGTAGTAGCATCAGTCACATGAGTGAATTGAGAGCTGTGCACCAAAAGCAGGAAAGTCCTTACAATGCAATGACACAACATGAGAGATAAAAGTGCCAATGGTGGTCATAGAAAGATACATAGGACACACAAAGACATTGATACGGACGCAGAATAATGCATTATATTACACAGATACCAACAGTACAATCCAGAAAGCAGACACATTGCGTTAAAAAAAGGAGTCTGAATTGTATAAATATAGTCCACGTTACATTCATCCTGTTATGCTAACATAGATGAGCCAACGCCTCAGACTAGTTGGGCAGACCTCCAACGGTGTTCTAGCCTGCCTGGAGTCTGCCCCTTAGTGATCATGTTAGTCAAGCTGTCATGTCAGGTGACTGACCCTTCACTGCTGTGGCTCCTGTTATGCAAAAGATGCTACAGGTGAGGTTGGAGGGGGGGCTCTCACCAAAGGAGGGCAACTCACTCTCTGCCTCAATTAGCTTTCATGTACTGGAGAGTAGTGAGGCTTGGTCCATTATCTTCCCACCACCACAGCTCAGGCACCAGATCTTAGAGTAATACAGGAATATTTGAATGTTGATTTCCTGCGGGAGCTTTAATTAAGCATTTCATTAAAACATGATAAAAGAAAGTGTACTTGAAAAATATGTGTCTAACCCCTGTATGCAAAACATCGTAGCAAGTTAACCCTGTAGGGAAACCTACACAAGAAATAAGCAAATAAATGCTCTCTGATCTGATTCATTGTGTTGGGTGAAATAATGGCTCTGTAATACCAATGTTACAGAAACAATCTGCAGGTGTTAAATGTGGAGATATTACATGTCAAAAGAGTCACAACTGATATCAACACGACAAGCATGGCACTATATTCCGACATCAACATGTTCCACTCCTTCAATGATCCAGAATTTGTTGACAACTCTGTTTAGTTAGCACTTGCCATGTTGCCTTCTACTACTGAGTAAGGTGAGAGAAAATGTACAGTATCACTATCTGTTTATCAAAAAAGAAACTCAGTTTATAAAACAGGTCCACAGAAAATAAGAAAACGTTTTTCTTATGTTTATATTTTCTAAACATTGTTAGAACGTTTTCAGTCAAGCATAATAAAAATGATCTGCCACAAAAGAAATGGGTAAATCAACAGGTGTAAATATAGCATATAAATCACAAAACAATTTATTAGACTAGTAATTTATACTATAGTTTGATCAGCACAAATGTGATGAGAGAGGCGAGACGATGCGTCCGAGTGGGCTCCGATCATCCGAAACAGCTACACGGCGGCCAGTTCAACATCTGGAAACATTTCCATGTGACCTGCATTCTCCATATCTGTGGTCAACGGAGCAATTTTGTGTTTCATTCGGTAAAGCATTACGATCAACATGACAAGCAAAAATAAGAACAAATGTACAAAAAGTCCAACGTATGTCGATAAACTTGGTAGCGTTGGGTCTTGACGTTCTATTTGCGAGACAGTTGTTGTCCAGATGTGCTCCTCGCTGGAGTTGAATACAATTTTGGAAAAACCATCACGTCTTGGAGTAAAAAAGTTCCTCCAGATTATTTGGTGATTCATCATGGTGAACATTACAATGGTGTCATCAAGCTGTTGACTGCGGGTTTCACGTGAACGAATGGTTTATGTCCAGTCGCGCAATGCCCAATGTATATCCCAATTACATTTGAATGTGCAATCGTCGACATAATTCAAACGGTTTGGTGAATGAAGACCGTTGGCCAGTCGGAGGACAGGTTTCTAGGATACACGGTGACCGTAGTAGACGTTAAGGTGTGCATATAAGCACACGGGCGCGCGGATTTCTGTCACGCCTGTGAGTGCGCTCTTCGCGTGTTCTCGGTAGGATTACGTCGCCCTTATAATGAGAGCAATTGCATGACACAAAGCTTACGAGGAGACCGCTGTTTATTTGAATGGATTTAAAATGGACTTCTAATATACTTTACATTAAAAATAGATACATTGTCTAGGCTTTTTGCGCACTGTTTATGTTTGCCTCCTCCCAGTGACATTTAAAAAATTAATGAACGGATGGGTTTTGTGTCATAAAAATAGAAGCAGTGACCTTGCATCCTCTTAAAAATACCCTGAACGTCGAACCATTGACTGAAGGCATTGGTTGGGAGGTTGGAGCACAACGGTTAAGAAATTAATTTATGGTTTTATTCTTCAGAAATTACTATCATGTTTCATGCTCAGTATTTTTACTTTATTTATCTATATTATGGTTGTTGCGATGGGTGGGGGTCATGTTATTTGGTTACTGTAAATAAACTATCCTTGAAAGCTAGAATCCGTAATTGAAACAATAACAAAGCGTATTCACTGCCACAGTTTTTTTTTTTTTAAGATTTTGGATGGGGCTGGAGAAATGTAACCACTCTTAAATTAATCGGCAGAGGTATGGTTGCAAGGACTGACCATTCATGATATCAAAATTATAGTTTTAACCATGGTATGAGGCTATATACAGTGTCGGTTTACATTATATTGTTTACAAACGTTGGAGTTAAACAAGCTAATATTTCGGGTTCTGATGGGGTAGGACAGCTGAACTAAGCTCGTGAGGCATTTATAAATTATATTCTTATGATTATTCTAAACGGGGAAAACATGGAGGGGGAGGTGGAGGTGGAGAGGGATGGGTTTAGCTTAGGAGAGACAAGGTACATTTAGCTATACTACAATGTAATTGTATTTATTTTTGCGACTTGCAAACCTGCTGTAAAATGAACAATAGATCTGTATAGATAGGGAGGGGGGGGGGGTGTCAAGGCAATATTTCTTGTTTGTTATTATAGCTAAGATTCAATGGTGGTTATTGGTGAGAGTGGAGAGGGGCTCTATCCGGGGGATAGGGTGACTGGGAGGGTATCAGACATTTCTCTGAGGTGAGTGTGGGGCCTCCACTCATCTCACTTCAGTCTCTAGGTGGTCCTACACTCCAAGTTTCTTAAATATTGCCTCAAAGTACATAGAAGTACTGTAGCGACCTGCACAGACAGCTGTGTGTTATGTGTTAGGCTAGTAGGTGGTTGTGTTGTACTTACCAGTACCCAGTGTTCGCGGGGTCCGACATGCCAATCAACCTGCTATCTGCCAATCACGGGAATGCCTGGAATGTTTTGGTGCCAGGCATCCTGGCGGTTGGCGGAGTGGCGTGGAGGGGGGTTGGGCAGGGGGATGGAGCATTGGGAGTTAAGACCAGGTTTAGCCTTTGTTCTTTCTCTTATGTCTGGGCTTCACAAGAGAAGCTCACTGTTGGCTTGTGGGTTAACTTTCATTCATTTGGCGTGGGCTACTGTGTGTAAAGTTGGGTTAATAAACGTTAAATAATGTTATTCAAGTATGAAAAGCTAGCTAGTTATATTGCCAGGGTACTTGATATATTTGCACGTTGATAAGATAGCTAGTTAATGGCCGTGATGTCTGTATAGTTAGCTAGTGGTGGGCATGCTACTAACTAGTTAACTTCCATGATGTCTGTATAGTTAACTAGTGGTGGGCATGCTACTAATTAGTTAACTTCCATGATGTCTGTATAGTTAGCTAGTGGTGGGCATGCTACTAGCTAGTTAACGTCCATGATGTCTGTATAGTTAACTAGTGGTGGGCATGCTACTAGCTAGTTAACTTCCATGATGTCTGTATAGTGTTATATAAATAATCTAATATCAAGCATTACTAGCAGACCAAAGCTCTGGTTAAACCGGATGCCTTCAGATAACTCTGGGCCCAGTGTCCTCAGTCAAGTTTAGAGCCTACGTGCAATAACATATTATCCGAAGGACACACAGCTGCCATCACGCAAATATACTCCCCTGTAACTACAAAGAACAGCCTGCAACACTAACAAGCTTAGAGTGCCAAACTATCTCACTGACATTGACCCTTGCATGCACTCCTGCAAAGACAGGAAACACCTGAGCAGTCCCTAAATCCACGCTTCCTTGACACACATACATTTCATGAGCAACGCACACTCACACTCCACCCCCCCCCCCCCCCTACTGGTCGGGTGACGTGAGCAAAGGACTTTGCTGTGCACCAATGGGGCTCCTGCTCTGGCTAGAAGCAGGCCCGCCTCCAACTCTTCAGGACCAGTCAGAAAACCAACACGACGAGACTCCACCTACATTATTCTGTGTATACATTCGGCTGTAAACTCTGGCTAAGCACCCCTTTCTGGGCTGACTCCTTCTGAGCCAAAGGAATAGGGTCCGTGCACGTTAAACTGCAGGACAAGATATCTTTTGACTCAATAAACTGCCTTTTTGCTATACTTGATTACACTCTGTCCAGCGTCCATGATTTGTTCTCACTCTCCTGTTTTACAACACCAACAATAGTTAACTAGTGGTGGGCATGCTACTAGCTAGTAAGTTAGCAGTGCATTTACTCGCCTCAGCGCTGTTTAACGTTTGTCTTTTTTTGTTTAAGTTTTATATTAACCGAAACAGCTATGTAACATATTAGCTACCTAGCTTACCAAAAAATGCCTCGTCAGCAAACATTACAGTAGAACTGAACACATGTGCCCCTGCAAACTTAATGTTTGCCTGCTAGGCAAGCTACCCAGGAAGAGACCGATAGGAACAATACGTAGCTAGCTAGCTAACTACACCTGACCTTGCAGGAACCTTGTTGTTGTTCACATATTCACAACATGTTCAAGGCAGCACTGCAAACATTGACCTTGTGCAGTAGTTATCTAGTCAATATCTAACAGCCAAACTAGCTAAATTAAATAACTGTGCTGCTAGTAAGATAGACAACAATCAGCTCTTCCAAGTCAGCTTGGATTTTGATGTTTCCATTGTTTTGCTAGCTAGCTATCTAAAGCTGAAATCATTCGAGTTTTTTTTCTCCTGACATTGTCTTCAAATAAACATGCCCAGCCCTGTTTGAGCCCACTCAGGTACAAAATACAGCTGAATGAAAATAGTCAATGTAGGTATTTTTTTTAATATTCATTGAAATATTTTGGGTTGTCTTGACCTAATATTCTATTCTACAATTATATATGCATTAAAGATTAGTCTGAAAGTTCTCACTCTGCACATGCTTTGGGAGGGGATTCCCAAAAGTATTCTGGCTCTCAGATCATCTTTTCTCATCTGTTCAGAAGATGTTTCCTCCCCCTTCTCTCTCTCTCAAATTAAGGAAGAGTTCAGAAGAATTACAACTGTTGCTCTTGAGTCCACCTTTATCCACAAGCTGGACAAATTTACATCAAAACTATTGGACTTGTTTAAGTCAAAAGGAGGTGCTGTAAAGGTGTGAATGCCAAAAATCGTTGAAGTTCTGTACGGGTTATGTACAGTAACACCTTCATAATAGTATATAGGTTATACTGTGTGTATTTAGTTGCCGATATTAAATGCAATTTTTTGTATAACATCATTACACAGTGCAACACCATCCATGAAAGAAGAGACAGGGTGATCCGTGGCCTGATCATATACCTCGGTGAGATGGTTGAAGACCTTATTACAGAGTACAAGGTAAAATATTTTTATTTTTGTATCCTTATTTATCTCTAAATTAGGTATTTTCCTTTGTTTCCCTCTCCTCCTCAAGTTGCACAGTTAATGTAATAGCCTAGTCTGTTATTTCTTAATTGTCTCTGTTACATTCCCCAGTTTCTGTGTTGTGGTTTTGTTTGTATTTGTGTGTTTCAGGGTGGCTTCCTGAAATTCCCTCAAGCAGCTGATTGGTCAGCCCCATTGATGATTGGAGCTGACCCCGCCCTCTCGTCAGAAACAGCTGTCTTCAATTACCGACTCCTTCTGAAGCTAGAAAAGCAAGTGTTCCTTTGTTAGGAAAAAGATTATTGATATGTCTTGTGTTGGTTGTTGCTGAGAGAGAGCTGATGGTTATGTCCTGTGTTAGTTGTTTCTCAGAGTTTTTTTGTAGTTGTTGTGAACTAGTTTGTATTATTCTGTTTCATTTGTTCCCAGGGGGGAAGGGGAAGGCACCTAGGAGTGCTTAGGCAAGAGGCCTGCGGGCATACATAACCTGTAGTACTTACTGTCTATGCACACTAGGTAAGACCTGGGGGGACCACCCCTTGTATTTTGGTTAGTGCACCAGGTAGTGCTAAAATAGGTAAGTAGTGGGTAGGTAGGAGAGGGGGCTTTGACTTTTATTTTCTTTGCTTTGGTTCCATCCAGCCCTTTTTCCCCAAATTACCGTGTGACGGAATAAATTCCCAGTAAACGGTAAATTCTCTGCTTTTTGTCATCCTTGGGTCCTGGTCAGTATTTGCAGTGTCACGTACCTTGCTTATGGGCCTCATTTATGGCTTAAATCTAAGGTACCCTAAAGAACTGAAATATACCTTTTTGGAACTTGATCTCAGGACCTTTCCACGGGTCCAAGCTCTAAAGATGAAGTTACTTGTTTTCAGAGATATCTAAAGATATCTATGAGAACTCTCAAAGGGCCACTCACAAACTGGTCTAAACCTTACTCAGTAAGCTGAAAAGCTAGCTGCTAGGTGGTATAGGAACTACAGTTTACATGATGCTCTTTTTCAGGTGAAGTCATGAGTCATTGTCAATTCCTGTTTAAAAAAACTGCTTTGTTTTAAAACTTACTCCATATGCGGTAGTGGATTTCTGAGATTATGTGTAGTCAAGTGTAAGCTATCTGGATGTATCTTTACCTAAGGAGACAAGGTGTAGTCATACCCAGAATGCTTATAGCTGTCAAAATAATATGTCCATATGGGCTTCACTAGTGCATATGGAGTCAGGTTTAAGGGACAATTTGGCATATATTTTGTAACAATATGTACAATGCATGTTTTGAAAACCCATGATTTGATGAATCTAAAACAGTTTGAATGAAGTTGTATTTGAGCTAAAGTTCATATTGTGCTTTGTGTAAAGTATATCGTATAAAATATCGCTTTGTTAAGGGGCACACAGACCACCAGAGAAGTATTGCCAAATTGTAAAAGATGTGAGGTCAAAGTGCTAATCAAACTATAACCTTAACTTCATGCAGTTGTGAAGATCTGAGATGATTTGCAGTCAGGTGTAGCTATCTGGATGTAAGGTGGAGTTATACCCAGAATGATTACAGATTACAAAATAATGAGCTCTCCACAAATTCTTAAGGAGTAGGGTTTAAGGGGCCATTTGAGATTGAAGTTTGAAGAAAACCTTTATTAAAAATAAAGGTGTTGAAGTTTGAGGTTGAACACGGTTTCTTTTTGCATATTCCCTTGTATAGAAATAATACTTTTTTAGTAAATTATCCCAAGTATATTGAGGTAACTATTTGCGTCAGCTTTTTAAGTATAGTTGTGAGTATATATTTGAGTAATAAGAACCCAAATTAAATACATTTTACTATCTGAGTACCATAAGTAACTGAGCAAAAAACATTTGTAGATAAAACATGTCATTTATATTCTGATACAGAGTAAATTCATCAAATTAAACTTACGATATTAGTTCTGTAACTGATTTACATTAAGTATATCAAACGCATAACATTAGTTCTGGGACTTGAAGGACTTAAGCAGGTAAAAAAAAAACTTTTGAACCTGATAAAATTAAGTTGAATGGAAGGAATTTTTGAGATCCTGTTTGCACTTAATATATTTGAGTTTATAATGCACTAAAAGTGAAGTATATTATACTTAAAAGATCCTCCTTGTTGGATTTACTTAAAAGGCTGATGCAAATAGTTACCTAAAAAAAAATTAAGTAGAAGGGGCACAATATATTTTACAGTGCACATGCTCATATATATGTAATGTATTCAATAACTATGTATTCATACTATGACTCCCATTTCATGGAATGCCCACAGCCCTCATACATGTCTGCTAAAATGTTTTATCACAGTTTTTAATGATAGACGGAACAGACAATGTTGACTTTGATTGTATACAAGTAAAGACAAACTAAATCCAACGTATTACATGGAATGTGCATATACACTGCTCAATAAAATGAAGGGAACACTAAAATAACACATCCTAGATCTGAATGAATGAAATATTCTTATTAAATACATAGTTGAATGTGCTGACAACAAAATCACACAAAAATTATCAATGGAAATCAAATGTATCAACCCATGGAGGTCAGGATTTGGAGTCACACTCAAAATTAAAGTGGAAAACCACACTACAGGCTGATCCGACTTTGATGTGATGTCCTTAAAACAAGTCAAACTGAGGCTCAGTAGTGTGTGTGGCCTCCACGTGCCTGTATGACCTCCCTACAACGCCTGGGCATGCTCCTGATGAGGTGGCGGATGGTCTCCTGAGGGATCTCCTCCCAGACCTGGACTAAAGCATCCACCAACTCCTGGACAGTCTGTGGTGCAACGTGGCGTTGATGGATGGAGTGAGACATGATGTCCCAGATGTGCCTGGATTCAGGTCTGGGGAACGGGTGGGCCAGTCCATAGCATCAATGCCTTCCTCTTGCAGGAACTGCTGACACACTCCAGCCACATGAGGTCTAGCATTGTCTTGCATTAGGAGGAACCCAGGGCCAACCGCACCAGCATATGGTCTCACAAGGGGTCTGAGGATCTCATCTGTACTTAATGGCAGTCAGGCTACCTCTGGCGAGCACATGGAGGTGTGCGGCCCCCCAAATAAATGCTGGATTGGACTAACTAACTAGATTGTTATAAGTTATTTGCAGATGATCTCCTGATATACCTGACCAATATTGAAAAATCAATGGCCCCTTGCTAAAAGATTTTTCAGAATATTCTAAAATTTCAGGATATAATATTAACATGGAAAAAAACAATGGCAATAGGATTTTTTTTTTTTTAAATAACTCATGATTTACAGCAATCCTTTAAGTGGACTACAAAAAAATATAAACTACTTAGGATGCTTAATAAGTGACAACAAACAACAAGTATATAAAGATAAAATTATCCCATTGCTCAACAATATGAAAACAGATGTAATTACAGTGCCTTGCGAAAGTATTCGGCCCCCTTGAACTTTGCGACCTTTTGCCACATTTCAGGCTTTATACGGAGACTTGATTACACACAGGTGGATTGTATTTATCATCATGTCATGTTGTCTTGTCTCTGTCCTTTCCCTTCACCCTGTCTCCCTCTGCTGGTCGTGTTAGGTTACCTTTTCTCCCCCGCTTTCCCCCAGCTGTCCCTTGTCTCCTCTAACTACCCATTCACCCCGTTCCCCACCTGTTCCCTTTTTTCCCTCTGATTAGGTCCCTATATCTCTCTCTGTTTCTGCTCCTGTCCTTGTCGGATTCTTGTTTGTTTGTGTTTCATGCCTGAGCCAGACTATCGTCATGTTTGCTGTAACCTTGTCCTGTCCTGTCGGAATCTGCCGGTCTATCTGAGCCTACCTATGTTTGGTTATTAAAGAAGCTCTGTTTAAGTTAGTTCGCTTTTGGGTCCTCATTCACTCACCTTAACAGAAGAATCCGACCAAGAATGGACCCAGCGACTTCGGATCCTCTCCACTCAGCCGTCGAGATCCAGGGAGCGATGCTAGGCAGACACAAGCAGGAATTGTCTGCTGCTCGACATGCCGTTGAGACCCTGGCCACCCAAGTCTCCAACCTCACAGAACAGGTTCACCATCTCCGCCTCGATCCACCGGCCACTTCCAGGGCTTTCGAATCTCCGGAGCCCAGAATCAATAACCCGCCGTGTTACTCTGGGGAGCCCACTGAATGCCGCTCGTTCCTCACCCAGTGTGATATTGTGTTTTCTCTCCAGCCCAACACTTACTCCAGGAGCACTGCTCGTGTCGCCTACGTCATATCTCTCCTTATTGGACGGGCTCGTGAGTGGGGCACGGCAATCTGGGAGGCAAGGGCTGAGTGTACTAACCAGTATCAAGACTTTAAGGAGGAGATGATACGGGTTTTTGATCGATCTGTTTTTGGGGAGGAGGCTTCCAGGGCCCTGTCTTCCCTATGTCAAGGCAATCGATCCATAACAGACTACTCTATTGAGTTTCGCACTCTTGCTGTCTCCAGTGGCTGGAACGAGCCGGCCTTGCTCGCTCGTCTTCTGGAGGGTTTCCGCGCAGAGGTAAAGGATGAGATTCTCTCCCGGGAGGTTCCTTCCAGCGTGGATTCCTTGATTGAACTCGCTATTCGCATTGAGCGACGGGTTGATCTTCGTCACCGAGCTCGTGGAAAGGAGCTCGCGCTCTCCGTCGCCTCCCTCTCCGCATCACTACCATCTTCCTCTGCCGGCTCGGGTGCTGAGCCCATGCAGCTGGGAGGTATCCGCATCTCGACTGAGGAGAGGGAACGGAGAATCACCAACCGCCTCTGTCTCTATTGCGGTTCCGCTGGTCATTTTGTCACTTCATGTCCAGTAAAAGGCCAGAGCTCGTCAGTAAGCGGAGGGCTACTGGTGAGCGCTACTACTCCTGTCTCTCCTTCAAGATCCTGCACTACCTTGTCGGTCCATCTACGCTGGACCGGTTCGTCAGCTTCCTGCAGTGCCTTAATAGACTCTGGGGCGGAGGGCTGTTTTATGGACGAGACCTGGGCTCGGGAACATGACATTCCTCTCAGACAGTTAAAGGAGCCCACGGCCTTGTTCGCCCTGGATGGTAGTCCTCTCCCCAGGATTCAGCGTGAGACGCTACCTTTAACCCTCACTGTTTCTGGTAATCATAGTGAAACCATTTCTTTTTTAATTTTTCGTTCACCTTTTACACCTGTTGTTTTGGGCCATCCCTGGCTAGTTTGTCATAATCCTTCCATTAATTGGTCTAGTAATTCTATCCTCTCCTGGAACGTCTCTTGTCATGTGAAATGTTTAATGTCTGCTATCCCTCCTGTTTCCTCTGTCTCTTCTTCACAGGAGGAGCCTGGTGATTTGACAGGGGTGCCGGAGGAATATCACGATCTGCGCACGGTGTTCAGTCGGTCCAGGGCCACCTCTCTTCCTCCACACCGGTCGTATGATTGTAGTATTGATCTCCTTCCGGGAACCACCCCCCCCCGGGGTAGACTATACTCTCTGTCGGCTCCCGAACGTAAGGCTCTCGAAGATTATTTGTCTGTAGCTCTTGACGCCGGTACCATAGTCCCCTCCTCCTCTCCCGCCGGAGCGGGGTTTTTTTTTTGTCAAGAAGAAGGACGGGTCTCTGCGCCCCTGCATAGATTATCGAGGGCTGAATGACATAACAGTGAAGAATCGTTATCCGCTTCCTCTTATGTCTTCAGCCTTCGAGATCCTGCAGGGAGCCAGGTTTTTCACTAAGTTGGACCTTCGTAACGCTTACCATCTCGTGCGCATCAGGGAGGGGGACGAGTGGAAGACGGCGTTTAACACTCCGTTAGGGCACTTTGAATACCGGGTTCTTCCTTTCGGCCTCGCTAACGCTCCAGCTGTCTTTCAGGCATTAGTCAATGATGTCCTGAGAGACATGCTGAACATCTTTGTTTTCGTTTACCTTGACGATATCCTGATTTTTTCACCGTCACTCCAGATTCATGTTCAGCACGTTCGACGTGTCCTCCAGCGCCTTTTAGAGAATTGTCTTTTTGTGAAGGCTGAGAAGTGCACTTTTCATGCCTCCTCCGTCACATTTCTCGGTTCTGTTATTTCCGCTGAAGGCATTAAGATGGATCCCGCTAAGGTCCAAGCTGTCATTGATTGGCCCGTCCCTAAGTCACGCGTCGAGCTGCAGCGCTTTCTCGGCTTCGCGAACTTCTATCGTCGTTTCATCCGTAATTTCGGTCAGGTGGCAGCTCCTCTCACAGCCCTTACTTCTGTCAAGACGTGCTTTAAGTGGTCCGTTTCCGCCCAGGGAGCTTTTGATCTCCTCAAGAATCGTTTTACATCCGCTCCTATCCTTGTTACACCTGACGTCTCTAGACAGTTCGTTGTCGAGGTTGACGCGTCAGAGGTGGGAGTGGGAGCCATCCTTTCTCAGCGCTCCCTCTCTGACGACAAGGTCCACCCATGCGCGTATTTTTCTCATCGCCTGTCGCCGTCGGAACGTAACTATGATGTGGGTAACCGCGAACTGCTCGCCATCCGGTTAGCCCTAGGCGAATGGCGACAGTGGTTGGAGGGGGCGACCGTTCCTTTTGTCGTTTGGACTGACCATAGGAACCTTGAGTACATCCGTTCTGCCAAACGACTTAATGCGCGTCAGGCGCGTTGGGCGCTGTTTTTCGCTCGTTTCGAGTTCGTGATTTCTTATCGTCCGGGCTCTAAGAACACCAAGCCTGATGCTTTGTCTCGTCTCTTCAGTTCTTCAGTAGCCTCCACTGACCCCGAGGGGATTCTCCCTGAGGGGCGTGTTGTCGGGTTGACTGTCTGGGGAATTGAGAGGCAGGTAAAGCAAGCACTCACTCAAACTCCGTCGCCGCGCGCTTGTCCTAGGAACCTTCTTTTCGTTCCCGTTCCTACTCGTCTGGCCGTTCTTCAGTGGGCTCACTCTGCCAAGTTAGCCGGCCACCCTGGCGTTCGGGGTACGCTTGCTTCCATTCGCCAGCGTTTCTGGTGGCCCACCCGGGAGCATGACACGCGTCGTTTCGTGGCTGCTTGTTCGGTCTGCGCGCAGACTAAGTCCGGTAACTCTCCTCCTGCCGGCCGTCTCAGGCCGCTTCCTATTCCCTCTCGACCGTGGTCTCACATCGCCTTAGATTTTGTCACCGGACTGCCTTCGTCAGCGGGGAAGACTGTTATTCTTACGGTTGTCGATAGGTTCTCTAAGGCGGCTCATTTCATTCCCCTTGCTAAGCTTCCTTCTGCTAAAGAGACGGCACAAATCATCATCGAGAATGTTTTCAGAATTCATGGCCTTCCGTCAGACGTCGTTTCGGACAGAGGTCCGCAATTCACGTCTCAATTTTGGAGGGAGTTTTGCCGTTTGATTGGGGCTTCCGTCAGTCTCTCTTCCGGCTTTCACCCCCAGTCTAACGGTCAAGCAGAACGGGCCAATCAGACTATTGGTCGCATCTTACGCAGTCTTTCTTTTCGCAACCCTGCGTCTTGGTCAGAACAGCTCCCCTGGGCAGAATACGCCCACAACTCGCTTCCTTCGTCTGCGACCGGGCTATCTCCTTTTCAGAGTAGCCTCGGGTACCAGCCTCCGTTGTTCTCATCTCAGTTCGCCGAGTCCAGCGTCCCCTCCGCTCAGGCTTTTGTCCAACGTTGCGAGCGCACCTGGAAGAGGGTCAGGTCTGCACTTTGCCGTTATAGGGCGCAGACTGTGAGAGCTGCTAATAAGCGTAGAACTAAGAGCCCTAGGTATTGTCGCGGTCAGAGAGTTTGGCTCTCCACTCAGAACCTTCCCCTTAAGACGGCTTCTCGCAAGTTGACCCCGCGGTTCATTGGTCCATTCCGTATCTCTCAGGTCATTAATCCTGTCGCAGTGCGACTTCTTCTTCCGCGATATCTTCGTCGCGTCCACCCGGTCTTCCATGTCTCCTGTGTTAAGCCCGTTCTTCGCGCCCCCGCTCGTCTTCCCCCCCCCCCCCCCCATCCTTGTCGAGGGCGCACCTATCTACAGGGTCCGTAAGATCTTGGACATGCGTCCTCGGGGCCGTGGTCATCAGTACCTAGTTGACTGGGAGGGGTACGGTCCTGAGGAGAGGAGTTGGGTTCCATCTCGGGACGTGCTGGACCGTGCGCTGATTGATGATTTCCTCCGTGGCCGCCAGGTTTCCTCCTCGAGTGCGCCAGGAGGCGCTCGGTGAGTGGGGGGGTACTGTCATGTTGTCTTGTCTCTGTCCTTTCCCTTCACCCTGTCTCCCTCTGCTGGTCGTGTTAGGTTACCTTTTCTCCCCCGCTTTCCCCCAGCTGTCCCTTGTCTCCTCTAACTACCCATTCACCCCGTTCCCCACCTGTTCCCTTTTTTCCCTCTGATTAGGTCCCTATATCTCTCTCTGTTTCTGCTCCTGTCCTTGTCGGATTCTTGTTTGTTTGTGTTTCATGCCTGAGCCAGACTATCGTCATGTTTGCTGTAACCTTGTCCTGTCCTGTCGGAATCTGCCGGTCTATCTGAGCCTACCTATGTTTGGTTATTAAAGAAGCTCTGTTTAAGTTAGTTCGCTTTTGGGTCCTCATTCACTCACCTTAACACATCATTAGTCATTTAGGTCAACATTGGATCATTCAGAGATCCTCACTGAACTTCTGGAGAGAGTTTGCTGCACTGAAAGTAAAGGGGCTGAATAATTTTGCACGCCCAATTTTTCAGTTTTTGATTTGTTAAAAAAGTTTGAAATATCCAATAAATGTCATTCCACTTCATGATTGTGTCCCACTTGTTGTTGATTCTTCACAAAAAAATACAGTTTTATATCTTTATGTTTGAAGCCTGAAATGTGGCAAAAGGTCACAAAGTTCAAGGGGGCCGAATACTTTCGCAAGGCACTGTAAATGGAACAATCTTCCAATAACAGAATAAACCTCTTCAGAATGGCATGGCTTCTAAAGTTTGTATATTTATTCTTGGTAATACCAATTACCCCTCTAAAGACATTGTTAAAAAATATATGCTTGGTCATAAGACTTTTTACGGGCAAATAAAACTCATAAAATTAAAAGGAATATTTGACATATTCCTAAATCAGAGGTGGTTATAACCTTCCAGACCTGGAATTGTATCAACTCGCCACTTAGGGCCTTTACTTGCTACTTAGAGAGGGCATGCAGTTGTGTTACAAATCACCTAGCAACCGCACCAGGCTCCATGTTGGAAGACCAGTAAGTCTGGTGGAAGTCCTCCAATCATCCACATGGCTAGCTGCATTTTGCTATCACCAGAATCTTCGGGAACATTCCCCATTATTTCGTTTTTCTAAGGACCCAGAAAACAAAGGCGGTGGGAGAACCTACAGTACATTAGGAAAGTATTCAGACCCCTCGACTTTTTCCACATTTTGTTACGTTACAGGCTTATTCTAAAATTGATTAAATTGTTTTTTCCCCACCATACCCAATGCCTTTTTGCACAACCCCCCCCCCCCCCCCAGAAATATCACATTTCCATAAGTATTCAGACCCTTTACCCTGTACTTTGTTGAAGCACCTTTGGCAGCGATTTACAGCTTTGAGTCTTCTTGGGTATGACACAAGCTTGGCACACCTGTATTTGGGGAGTTTCTCCCATTCTTCTCTGCAGATCCTCTCAAGCTCTGTCGGGTTGGATGGGGAGTGTCACTGCCACAGCTATTTTCAGGCCTCTCCAGAAATGTTTGATTGGGTTCAAGTCCGGGCTCTGGCTGGGCACCTCAAGGACATTCAGAGACTTGTCCCGAAGCCACTCCTGTATTGTCTTGGTTGTGTGCTTAGGGTCGTTGTCCTGTTGGAAGGTGAACCTTGGCCCAGTCTGAGGTCCTGAGCGCTCTGGATCAAACTTTCATCATGGATCTCTCTGTACTTTGCTCCGTTTAGCTTTCCCTCGATCTTGACTAATCTCCCAGTCCCTGCCGCTGAAAAACATCCCTACAGCTTGATGCTGCCACCACTACCAGAATCTTGAGCAGGTGGGTCTGGGCAGGGGTGATGTCGTTAATGTATGTGTGCATCTGTATTTTGTCATTTATGTGTTTGTTTTGTATTGTAAAAAATGTAATGAACTAATAAATAACTAATTAAAAAACAAGTTGTATTCTTCTAAAATCATTGAAAGTAAAACATTGATGTAGAAACTAAGGACTCTAGCTTTAAATAGTCTATTAAAAATATATATATTTGGCACACCTCCACCACATTCACCCCCTTCCCCTCATGGGAGGACAACCTCATTATTTATTTGTTTTTTAAAAACATGTTGCAAATTCATCACTTATGGAATATATAAAAACCAGAACACCAGGCACCAAATACTGTCGGGTATATATATATATTTGTAATATTGACAATTTAATATTTAGGGTGTCCCATTGCTTTAGGACTTGGTCAGGTTGTTTAAGCATGTCCCAGTTTAGGTCACCTAGCAGGATAAATTCAGACTTAGTGTATGGGGCCAGGAGAGAGCTTAGAGCAGATAGGGTACAGGCGGTGCAGATGGAGGACAATAACACCCAGAAACAATCAACAAAGAGCAATTTGAAAGTTGAATGTTTATAACCAGCAAATCAAATAGTTTGGGGACAGACTTGGTGGAGACAACCGAGCACTGAAGGTGATCCTTGGTAAAGATTGCCACTCTCCCACCTTTAGAAGATCTGTCTTGCTGAAAAAGGTTATAAACAGAAAGGTTGACATCAGTATTCAAAACACTCTTCCTTAACCACGTCTCAGTAATGACCAACACATCTGGATTGGAGTTGTGAACCCACACTTTCAATTTATTCCTTTTAGGTAATAAGCTTCTAGTGTTAACGTGCAGAACCCCCAGGCTTTTACGACAGCAGAAATCAGTGAAGCACATATCCACACAGTCCAAACACTTAAAAGACACCCTCGTCCACTTACCCTCGCCTTCCCCGTTTTTAGTCGGCTTTGCGAGTGTACAATTAAGTTCACTCCGGGGCCTGAAACTCCCCATTAATTCAAATCGCGACTTTTGTACATCCGCTAAGACATAAGTATAAGTAAAAACGAATGCAACTAAGTTAGAAATTGTACTACTAATGCACGACAGCACAAACACCTCTCTTAAAAGTGAATATGTTTTTGTTTGGTTATCATTTGGAAATTGTAGAAATAAAACATTTTCCTTCTTCAGCTAGTTCCAGCTAGGCAGGCTAACATTAGTTAGCTAATTAATTGTCTAGCTATCATACAGTAGGCGTATATTCATAATTATATATTAATATAAGTAGACATGCACTCATTATTGACTGAAGCGCATATAAAGCACCCACAAGCTACCTGTGGCGGAAAACACAATCATGGCGGGATGAACGAGTGACGAATTTCCAACCAAAGGTGGTCCATTTGAAAAATATTCCTTCCTCCCTCGCCCCTTGCCCTGCAAGTGTATACTCGTCAGACGTCATGTTACGTCATCAGAAGTGTCCACTTAATTTGAGGGCAGAGGGGATAGGGTGTGTCTTTAAGTGTTTGGACAGCAACCATAGACTTGAAGTCCAGCCTCTGACCAGGTGTCGTTATGGGACGGTCATGTGACCTTGTTAGAGGTGTTAGGCGACCAACGACTGGCGGGATGCTCCAATGTGGGGAGGAATTCGGGATTTTGATTGGTTTCCAGTCCATGGTATCCAAAGCGCCTCCGTCTGTAATCTCGGTTAACCCAGAAGTAAAATCTTGAATAATTTGGTCAACTACACGCATAATCTGCCCACGGGAGACTACTCCGTCTGTAATCATTCTTATATTGATGGCTCGTATATTTCCATCCTTATCCCAACTGTAGTAGTGAAATGAGTTCCGCAGTGACTGTGGGAGCTGCCATATCAATTGTCCAGATGGGGGCGCACGGGATCTGAGTAAAGCGCATTGTGCGCACAGACAGACGCCGGGAGGAGAGGACTTTATGAGGGGTTGCACCACAACTTGCTGTAGTCGATTCTGAACTTTCGGATCTGATCGTGCTTGAGGACCCTGTCGCAGCTTTTATTTGCTCCTCAATTTCAACACGCGTGGGTCCAAGTCAACTTAATATGAAAAAATGTCGATAAATGAAGTGTACGTTTTCCGACCGTTCAAGTTGATTGCTTTACTTTGTATATTTCTGGCATTGTGTCTGGACATCGTAGCGTTATTGAGTCCCGCCTGGGTAACGGCAGAGCGTTTTTCTTTGTCGCTATGGGAATCATGCACTGAAACAGAGGCTGGCTGGAGATGCCTTTCCACCCTCACATCTGGTAAGAAGCGATTAACGTTTTTTTCCCTAAAATGATTCTGTATCTTGATGTAAATCACGCCTTTCAAGTGGTGTTCTGTCCAGATGAAAAGGGGTCCCCATAATTAGTTATAATCCTTTGACTCCCAAAATAATGGGGAAGTAGGCCTTTATTGGCATAGCATGACTTGGGACTGACTATACGGTACCCAAACATTGTGATATTGGCCTTTTAAAACATTATATTATTTCCCATCATCTGTTGTAACACACGTTATAGAACCTGGCTATAACGCCTGCCTTCATGCTGTGGCATGGAAACTGGGGGTCGTCTGGTGCAGTTTATTTATTTAATATTTTATTTGACCAGGAAAAGCCCACTGAGACCCAGTCTCTTTTTCAGTTGTTTCTCTTTATCAAAGTTCTAGCATAGGCTATACAATGTTTAGTCTACACACATTAACAGACTGGCCCAGATGGATAGAAGAACAATGCGTGACTCAATCTGATTATAGTGAGAGAAATGTCTGGAATTTACGGTGAATTTCTATGTACATCATGGATGAAGAGATAAAACAATGGACCATTGTTAATGTACTGTAATCGCTCTCAGTCCGGCTCCACATATGCGTGTCTACTGTAGCATTTGCGTTCCAGGCCAGTGGTAATATTTTGCTCTCTGCCCTGTCAGTCAGAGCGCGCCAATATAGTGGAGATTCGCCACCTATGTGAGTAATTCTCGAGATACAAGTAGCTGTTTAGGCATATCGGTTCTCTTTTCGTGTCCTCGCGGTTTTTTGATCTTGCAATTTGAAGTTTTCTTTCTCAGCTGAGAGTTGTCCCTATGACGTGATGTGCCATCTGGGAGCTCCACTGGCCTTTGTAAGCTTTGTGAATGCAGGTGGGTGTGTTCCACCTATTGTTGCGTTCCACTGGTGTAGGCCACTCTCTTTGAATGGGGGATGGGGATTGAGGGTCCTTGGTTAGGGACTGAAAGCCTTATCATAGATAGATTTCACAGTTTGTTTTAAGGAGATGGAGTTCTCACACATTCCTACTGGGTTCAAGACACATATTTAAGGGAGAAAAAAACATTTCCTTTGGCCATAAACATATGTTTGATGAGAATGTATTCTATCTATTTATGGAAACAACATGTTATCATATTGCACTACTGAAAACGATTGTTGGTCTCTTTCAATATCCCATGCTCCTTCCAAACAAGAGTATCTTCCTTCTCCCCTACTGCTTCTCAGTATCTCAGTAGCTGTTTTGGCTGAACCTCCAAGCAGAGTAGAATGTGCTGTTTATTTTACCTGCAGGGAGGGCATTAGGGATGACACTACTGCCACTGCAGCCAGCTTTATGACTCGAGCACAGCACAGAGCAGAGAGGCTGGCAGGCAGTGGAGACTGAGACAGACACCAGATGGGTGCTGTGCTCAGGCGAGGCAGGTTAACCCTGGCTGTCTCCTCTGATAGGATCCTTTCTCTCAGATCTGTGCCCAGCCAGCGACACCCTCCCTCTCCCAACCCAGCTTGATGGTCCGTCTCTGTCAGAAAAACACCTGTCATTCTCCTGCCAGAGCCTCCTGCTATCCCCACCTCAGAGGTTTGTCTGGACAGACCGTGTCGTCAATGGAATGGTCTCTGTATTGTTCCTCTGGTCCATCCTGGTGCTGTGGTTGGTTCTAAGTCCAGCTCGTTTGAGTAGGGGTGAAATGAGGAACCATCAGCATCCATCCCCAGTGGGTCTGTGGAGGCCTCTCATCTCACACAGCTTGATGAGGTGGAGCAGAGGGGGCATTATGAGCTGCTGTGATGGATCTCCTCCCCTCTGTTGTTGTGGTGGAATGTGGAGAGTGTGGGGGTGAATGTGAGGTGGGCCCTGAGAGATAAGCTTGTCCCTGGGCAGTGAGAGAGAACACCTGCCTGCCTGGCGGAGCTCATAAGGACAAGGGCATCAGGGCTGTGGGGTTAACATTACAGGAGACAAAAGAGTAAATGGCCTGGGGGGGCAGATAGGGACATGACAGAGGACAGACGGAGCCCATTAGCTGCCTCGGGTGGAGCTTCTCTCTGTTCTCTGAGATGAGCCAGCCAACCGAGACGCAACAGACCTGAGAGAGAACTGAACAGTCAGCTGGATTTTGGAGCACTGTACTTCAGCACTTTCTGCACAGCCAGAACCTGGACAGAAGAGAGGCAGTGGCAGATGGGATGGAGGATATGGGAGAACCTTTTTGGCACATAGTCAAGTGAGCATGTTTGAAGTAGCTGTATGAGTTAAGCTCCCTGTTCACTGTCTGCTAACACTGAAGAGGGAGAGCTGTGTGTGGGGAATTTTAATATATTTTCTTGACCACAAACACACGTGTTTTGCGTTGTAACGAGCAGTAGGTTATTTGTTTCCTGCTTGTCTATCATCACTGATCTGAGTTAATGGGGGATCCATTCAACTCCACCATAGTGTGATTTCAGTGAGTGACTGTAACATGTCTCCTCCTCCTGCAGACTGGCAGATCGCCACCCTGGTGCTGCTGCTGGCCGGTGCTGCGGTGACTCTGGTGACCTTCCTGGTGGCCCTCATCTCCCTGTGCCGGGGGACACGCATACGGCACTACCGCATGGTGGCTGTGTTCCTGTTCACTGCAGGTACATCCATCATGCTCCAACATAACACCATACATGGACATACTGTACAACACTCTACAATAATCCACAACACCGTCACTTACATCTCTAATGTTTCTCCTATATTCATTTAGGAGCAGTGGCCAACCGCTGTTATATTCTTGCCACCACTGCAAAAAATATGATGTTCATTTTTAATATATATACAGTACCAGTCAAAAGTTTGGACACACCTACTTATTCCAGAGTTTTTCTTTCTTTTTACTATTTTCTACATTGTAGAATAATACTGAAGTGATTAAAACTATGACATAACACATATGGCATCATGTAGTAACCAAAAAAGTGTTAAACAAATCAAAATATATTTCATATTTGAGATTCTTCAAAGTAGCCACGCTTTGCCTTAATGGCAGCTTTACACACTCTTGGCATTATCTCAACCAGCTTCATGAGGATGCATTTCAATTAACAGGTGTGCCTTGTTAAAACCATCAAGCTTTATGATGAAACTGGCTCTCACTTCTCTGCTAAACAATTCATCAAATGGCCACCCAGACTATTTACATTGAACCCCCCCACACACACACACACACACACAAACATTTTTACACTGCTGCTACTCAATGTTTATTATCTGTGACAAATAGGATTTGATTTGATTTATTCGAGTGCATAGAGATAACATGTATTTTCCCCTGTTCCCAAAAGGGTCATATTAGTAAAGACGAGAGAATAGTCTGATGGGTGAAAATATGATCACTTGATGAGAGGACACACAGCATGTGCAGCATGAGGCAAGGAACAGAGAGCGAGTTTTTTTTTTGCAGACTTTCTCAAATCATCGATAGCCCGTAGTCCCATCATGCATCCCATATACATTTTGATTTGTAAGACATTCTAAGGTTTGTATCACTCACAACTAAAGTTGCCAAATAACTCAAAATCAAGCATATAGGACCTGTTTCAAATGATCACTTTTATGCTCCACATCATCCACTTCATATTTCCACTCGCTCCGAAATGGGAAAAATATCACTTCTACTTCTTTCAGTTCAGTTAA
The DNA here is from genome assembly GCF_013265735.2 of Oncorhynchus mykiss. Lineage (NCBI taxonomy): Eukaryota > Metazoa > Chordata > Actinopteri > Salmoniformes > Salmonidae > Oncorhynchus > Oncorhynchus mykiss. Next base: position 30,859,443 of record NC_048593.1, on the reverse strand, counting down.
ATTCTATTATTTTTACTATAAAATCATATAATATAAAATAATGGCATGGGACATAACATATCTTGTCGGGTAAATGAACAAGCCTACAGCCTATGGCATGGAGCATAGCCAGATCTATGGCAAGGCGTATTGAAGCTGTTCTGGCGGCTCACGGTGACCCAACGCCCTATTAAGATGCTTTATGTTGGTGTTTCCTTTATTTTGGCAGTTACCTGCATTTTCTCTTCACACCACAGTTGGTCTACATAGACACATAATTACCATTTGAGAAAATGGTCAAGTTATTTGCACAAAGCTAAATAGACACTGACTGAGACTGAATGTGAGGGTGAGGTTAAAAGTAGCAGTCTGTCTGTTTAATTGATTAGCACACAGCTCAGACACTCATACGTACCCCACAAGACATGCCACCAGAGGTCTTTGAAAAGTCTCCAAGTCCAGAACAGTGGCTAGGAAATGCATAGTACTATATAGAGCCAGGATGGAACTCTCTTCCTCCTCAGGTAACTCAAGCCAGGAGTAAAATCTGATTAGAAAAAGCGAAAAAACAACACCTCACCGCACAACGGGGACTCACACACACTCTCTAAAACATGCACTCTACACACACCCACACAATTTTGTTAGTAATGTAGTATTGTAATACTGTAATGGAGAAATATACATTTATATAATGCACAGTGTTTTGTTTTATGTAATGTTTTATCTCTGTTTGGACTTCAGGACAGGAAGAGTAGCTGCTGCCTTGGCAACAGCTAACATGGATCGTAATAAAATACTAACGTGTGGAGAAGGAGAGGGTGGGGGGGATAAGAGGGGAGTTGGGTTTGAGCTAACTTTTTCTGTGGTGAGGGAGCTGTTGTGAGACCCAGAAAGCAGGCTGCTGTGTGCCAAGAAAAGCAGCCACAGAATTTGCACAGTTACCAATGAAGAGAGGAATGTATTCCCTCCCCATAGCTCTCTCTCTTTCTGCTTTGTCTGCTCTCTCTCTCTCTATTTCTTTCTGCTTTGTCTGCTCTCTCTCTTTCTGCTTTGTCTGCTCTCTCTCTTTCTGCTTTGTCTGCTCTCTCTCTTTCTGCTTTTTCTGCTCTCTCTCTCTTTCTGCTCTCTCTCTCTCTCTCTCTCTGCTTTGTCTGCTCTCTCTCTTTCTGCTTTGTCTGCTCTCTCTCTTTCTGCTTTGTCTGCTCTCTCTCTTTCTGCTTTGTCTGCTCTCTCTCTCGCTCTCTCTGCTTTGTCTGCTCTCTCTCTCGCTCTCTCTCTCTCTCTGCTTTGTCTGCTCTCTCTCTTTCTGCTTTTTCTTCTCTCTCTCTCTGCTTTGTCTGCTCTCTCTCTCTCTCTCTCTGCTTTGTCTGCTCTCTCTCTCTGCTTTGTCTGCTCTCTCTGTTTTGTCTGTTCTCTCTCTTTCTGCTTTGTCTGCTCTCTCTCTCTCACTCTGCTTTGTCTGCTCTCTCTTTCTCTCTGCTTTGTCTGCTCTCTCTCTCTCTCTCTCTCTCTGCTTTGTCTGCTCTCTCTCTCACTCTGCTTTGTCTGCTCTCTCTTTCTCTCTGCTTTGTCTGCTCTCTCTGCTTTGTCTGCTCTCTCTCTCTCTCTCTCTGCTTTGTCTGCTCTCTCTCTCTCTCTGTTTTGTCTGTACTCTCTCTCACTCACTCTCTCACTCAGTCACTCACTCTTTCTGTCTGCTCTGGTCCTTTTACTTTTCAGGCTCAGTGAAACACAATAAATAGTCCTGGAATGACAGTGCAGAGGAGCACTCAACTCATAAAGTCATAGTTCAAAAAAATGAATTTCACAATACTTTGTGTTTGTCTTGTGTGAACTGTACTGTTGCAAATTAACAGCGACATATTACAACCAATACATCACCATATAAAACATTCCCAGAGGGGACAAGCATAGTAGACCAAGCATTCCGAGTGGAGCAGTGGTTTAGGCACTGCATCTCTGTGCTAGAGGCGTCACTACAGACCCTGGTTAAATTCCAGGCTGTATCACAACCGGCCGTGATTGAGAGTCCCATAGGATGGCGCACCATTTGCCTAGCGTCGTCCGGGTTAGGGTTTGGCCGGGGGTAGGCCTTCATTTTAAAGTAAGAATTTGTTCTGAGCTGACTTGCCTAGTTAAATAAAGGTTAAAATATAAGAAAGCAATATTAAAACAGACATTGTTTTTGTTGTAATAATGAAGAACAAAAGGTCTGTGCGTGTCTGTGTGTTGTATGTGATGTCAGGAATAGAGCAGTGTACAGTGCAGTCAGTACATCTTGTGGTTTGAAAACAACGATGAAGCAGAGACCACAGCCTTACTTGGGTGGTGCTCAGTACAACTTTCCCCAATATAAAACTTGTTTTTAATAACAGACATACACCCTGCTATGCCATTTATGTCGAATGCTAACAAATACCTTTCTCCCACTCCCTGCACTTTCTCTTCTTAGGCCTCAACACATATCTTTTCTAAGTTTTCTGTTTGGGAAGTGTTCTGCAAGTCCATTGGGGGACAGGTGTAAGGATGGATACAGCCAACCATTGGTTCCATCACCCGGTTACTTAAGCTCGCTCTTGGAAAAACCTAAACAGCATGAAAGCCTGCAGTACTGTAGGAACAGTATGTAGTGGGGTAGATATGATGTCTGAGGCTTTCGCTGTTTGTCATTTGCTGAGAAATGTGTAAGAGGCAGTGCTTTCAGGCCTGGTGAGGATAAAGGTCTCCTTATGGCAGGAAAGCTCCCAGTCACAGGAGGGAGGCGGAGGGAGGGGGAAGAAGGAGGGGAAGAGAGCCCTTAGTCACAGGATGGGGGGGGGGGGGGGGGGGGGGCTCCGTCACGGGGGAGAGGGAGAGAGCCCTCCATCATGGGAGAGGATGGGTGGGTGGTGGGAAAGGGACCTCTGTCATGGGAAAGAGGGGGGGAGAGGGAGAGAGCCCTCAGTCATGGGAGAGAGGGAGGGAGAGAGCCAGCAGTCATGGGAGAGAGGGGGGGAGAGGGAGAGAGCCAGCAGTCATGGGAGAGAGGGGGGAGAGGGAGAGAGCCCTCAGTCATGGGAGAGAGGGAGGGAGAGAGCCAGTAGTCACGGGAGAGAGGGGTGGAGAGGGAGAGAGCCCTCAGTCATGGGAGAGAGGGAGCCAGCAGTCACGGGAGAGGGAGGGGAAGCGAGGGAAGGGGAGAGAGTGGTACATTTCCCAGCCTTTCCCCTAGTCAGAGAAAGGCTTGGAGTCAATAGTGTTGTGCCTAACTGCTGGCCAGAGGTACAGCCCCAGCCCAGCCACTTCAGTCTGGCCTCCCTCAACAGAGTCATGTTCCTTGGCTTATGTCTCAGCCTACCCCCCTCTCCATCTCCTCCTCTCCTCCAGGCCCCGCCGCCTTGTACAGCAGGAAGGAAATAGGTGGTCTCAGTAAATTACACAATGTCCTTGCTCTGAGTCCAGTACTCACACATATACACACACATACGTGTATACACACACACGTATACACACACACAAGGAACAGTAGTTAAAATGTGTAGAGGGCCCACAGTGTGGTATTTCTCTCTTTTAACTAGGCGCCCTACTGTTTGACTCTAAAAGTAGGAAGAACATACACATGTGTAAGCAGACATGTACACACACACACACACTGACAGCTTCCTGCTCTTAAAAGGATTTATTAAGAATGCGTTGACTCAGAATGTGAGGAATGTGATGAGGGATGAGTTTACACAATGTGACCAAAGGGAGCCAAAGTGAATCATAACTTTGTTGTAGTGCTATTAGATCAAAGTTCCATCGGCCAACACTGGTGACTATTCCACAGGATGTACAGAACAGACACTCACTGAGCCTTATAACAATCTGACAACTGTGTGGCAACTACTGTGTTAAACCTTTCCTGCTCCACAAGTTGCATCGAACAATGTTAACACATGATGTCCATAATGAAAGATCTGTCGCTATAGGGATATTTCAGATATTTCAGGTTTTCTATTATGACCTCTGCCACTACAGTCTATAGAAAAGTCGTGGGCATACGCACATCCTTAAAAACATAGGCTAATAAAAAATACTAGTAAAGAACAAGAAGGCCCGCACACTGTTAAAGCTCCCAATTCACCTCTTTATTGACAACGTTTCCATCCCAAACGGATCTTCGTCAGGTCAAACGTTGTCAATGAAGCAGTGAATTGGAAGCTTTAACAGTGTTGTTTACTCTGCCACTACAAACTCAATACAGTCCAGTAGAACACAACTTTAAACACTGGTGGAACATTTGACTTTTCTCTGGAAGTTCAGGATTATATGACAGTATTATGCCAACATAGAGCTAGTTATAGTACAGGTGTCAGATCTTACACTGAACAAAAATATTTTTGTGTTGGTCCCATGTTTCATCAGCTGAAATAAAAGATCACAACATTTTTCCATAGGTACAAAAAGCTTTAAAATGTCTAAAATGTTGTTCACAAATTTCTTTATATCCCTGTTAGTGAGCATTTCTACTTTGCCAAGATAATCCTTCCACCTGACAGGTGTGGCATATCAAGAAGCTAATAAAACAGCATGGTCATAAAACACAATGCCACAAGATGTCTCAGGTTTTGAGGGAGTGTGTTATTGGCATGTTGACTGCAGGAATGTCCACCAGAGCTGTTGCCAGATAATTGAATGTTAATTTCTCTACCATAAACTGCCTGCAACGTCTTTTTAGAGAATGTGGCAGTACGTCCAACTGGCCTCACAACCGCTGACAACATGTAACCATGCCAACCCAGGACCTCCACATCTGGCTTCTTCACCTGTGGGATCGTCTGAGACCAGCCACCCGGACAGCTGATGAAACTGTGGGTTCGCACAACCAAAGAGTTTCTGCACAAACTGTCAGAAACCGTCTCAGGGAAGCTCATCTGAGTGCTCGTCGTCCTCATCTGGGTCTTGACCTGACTGCAGTTCTGCGGCGTAACCGACTTCAGTGGGAAAATGCTCACCTTCAATGGCCACTGGCACGCTTTAGAAGCGTGATCTTCACAGATGAATCCTGGTTTCAGCTATACCGGTCCAATGGCAGACAGTGTGTGTGGCGTTGTGTGGGCGAGCAGTTTGCTGTTGTCAGTGTTGTGAACAGAGTGCCCCATGGTGGAGGTGGGGTTATGGTATGGGCAGGCATAAGCTACTGACAATGATCACAATTGCATTTTATCGAGGGCCCTTTGAATGCACAGAGATAACGTGACGAGATCCTGAGGCCCATTGTCGTGCCATTCATATGCCGCCATCACCTCATGTTCCAGCATGATAATGCACAGCCCCATGTCACAAGGATCTGTACACAATTCCTGGAAACAAAAAATGTCCCAGTTCTTCCCTGGCCTGCATACTCACCAGACATGTCACCCATTGAGCATGTTTGGGATGCTCTGGGTTGACGTGTATGACAGCGTGTTCCCGTTCCTGCCAATATCCAGCAACTTCGCACTGCCGTTGAAGAGGAGTGGGACAACATTCAACAGGCCACAATACACAGCCTGATCAACTCTATGTGAAGGAGATGTGTCACGCTGCATGAGGCAAGTGGTGGTCACACCAGATACTGACTGGTTTTCTGATCCACACCCCTACCTTTTTTATAAAGATATCTGTGACCAACAGATGCATATCTATATTCCCAGTCATGTGAAATCCATAGATTAGGGACTAATGAATTTATTTCAATTGACTGATTTCGTTATATGAGCTGTAACATAATTGTTGCATTTATATTTTTGTTCATTGTAATTAGATTTTTTTTTTTTTTTTTTGCTGATAGTTTTGAATGTGAGCGTATTGCACTTTTCATGTAGCCTCATTTTTCCACGTAATAGCATAACCACCGATCGAGCAACATTCTGGACTATAGGATTCTTTTGCTACGACAATACTGGTCAAATTAAGATCCAGTATCTGTAGGCCTTTACCTAAACACTTCAGTGTAAAATACGTGTAAAATACTGGACCCGGAATTGTTTAATACAATGGCCTGTATTCATAAAGCGTCTGAGAGTAGGAGTTCTGATCTAGGATCAGGTGCCTGCTGTCCATATAAACCTATTAATTTTGACCTGAAAGGCAAAACTGATCCTAGATCTGCACTCGTCTGAGTTGCTTTGTGAATACGGGCCAATGAGCCTATATTTAGGCTGTGGTTAATAAAGCCCAAGAATGTTATGCCACAACCATAGAGTATAACATATGGTAGAGTACTGCTCAGAGTCAACTGAAGGAGGATGCATTAGAACGTTACAAGTGAATTAGAGATTGGATACAGGATGTTGTTTGTTTACTGTGTGGTGAAGTATGGGCCAGTGTGTTGTCCTGCAGTAATGAGTCTGGTGGGTGTGTTGTGCCTGGTAGGGTGGTGGTGTATGTTTCATGATTATCCACTCATGGTGTGATTGTGATAACGTACAGAAACTTCACAATCTAGTGCTGACCGTATTACCTCCCTAGAGAATTCTCTTCGGTTATAGTTACAGCTGTGTATATTCCCCCTCAAACCGATACCATGACGACCCTCATGAAACTACACTGGACTTTGTGCAAACTGAAAACCACATATTCTGAGGATTTTATTGTAGCTGGGGATTTTAACGAAGCGAACTTGAAGAAAACGCTACCGAAGTTCTATCAACACATTGACTTTAGTACTCACGCTGGGAAAACACTCAACCACTGCTATTCTCTCTTCACATATGCCTACAAGCCCCTCCCCTGCCCTCCTTTCGGGCAAATCAGATCACAACTCCATTTTGCTCCTCCCTTCATATAGGCAGAAACTCAAACAGGAAGTACCCGTGCTAAGGTCTATTCAATGCTCATCTGACCAATCGGAATCCATGCTTCCTGATTGTTTTGATCACGTCGACTGGGATATGTTCTGGGTAGCTTCTGAGAATAACATTGACGTATACACGGACCCGGTGACTGAGTTCATCAGGAAGTGTATAGAGGATGTTGTTCCCAAGTTTAAAAAAAAAACCTACCCAAACCATACACCGTGGATAGATGGCAGCATTTGCGCTAAACTGAAAGCGCAAACCATCGTATTTAACCATGGCAAGGTGACTGGGAATATGGTTGAATACTTACAGTGTAGTTATTCCCTCCGCAAGGCAATCACACAGTGCCATCGACGCGGCCCACTCCCAAGGACTGTTGGCTCTTGTTCTCCGTGGCCGACGTGAGTAAGACATTTTATGCGTGTTAACCCTCACAAGGCTGCCGGCCCAGACAGCATCCCTAGCCGCGTCCTCAGGGCACGCGCTGACCAGTTGGCTGGAGTGCTTACGGACATACTCAATTTCTTCCAATCCCAGCCGGCTGTCCCCACTTGCTTCAAGATGTCCACAATTGTTCCTGTACCCAAGAAAGCAAAGGTAACTGAACTAAATGACAATCACCCCGTAGCACTCACTTCTGTCATCATGAAGTGCTTTGACAGGCTAGTTAAAAATCATATCACCTCTACCTTACCTGACGCCCGAGACCCACTTCAATTTGCTTACCGCCCCAATAGATCCACATACAATGCAATCACCACTGGACACTGCCCTATCCCATCTGGACAAGAGGAATACTTATGTAAGAATGCTGAGCCTTCAACTCCATAGTACCCTCCAAGCTCATCATCAAGCTCGGGGCCCTGGGTCTGAACCCCGCCCTGTGCAACCTCAGGATGCTGAAGAAATTTGTCTTGGCCCCTAAGAACCTCACAAACTTTTACAGATGCGCAATTGAGAGCATCCTGTCGGGCTGTATCACCACATGGTACGGCAACTGCACCCCTCCAACTCATCAAGTCATCAAGTTTCAGACAACACAACCATAGTAGGCCTGATTACCAACAATGGCAAGACAGCCTACAGGGAGGAGGTGAGGGCTCTGGTGGAGTGGTGCCAGGAAAATAACCTCTCCCTCAACATCAACAAAATGAAGGGGCTGATCGTGGACTTTAGGAAAAGCAGAGGGAGCATGCCCTTCTCCACATCAACGGGACCGCAGTGGAGAAAGTGGAAAGCTTCAAGTTCCTCGGCGTACACGTCGCTGACAAACTGAAATGGTCCACCCACACAGACAGTGTGGAGGCTGAAGAAATTTGGCTTGGCCCCTAAGAACCTCACAAACTTTTACAGATGCACAATTGAGAGCATCCTCGTGCTATGGTCGTGCTATATCACCACCTGGTACGGCAACTGCACAGCCCACAACCGCAGGGCTCTCCAGAGGGTGTTGCTGTCTGCCCAGCACATCACTGTTGGCACACTGCTTGCCCTCCAGGACACCTACAGCACCTGATGTCACAGGAAGACCAAAGAGATAATCAAGGACATCGACCACCTGAGCCACTGTCTGGTCACCCCGCTATCATCCAGAAGGCGAGGTCAGTACAGGTGCATCAAAGCTGGGACCGAGAGACTGAAAAACAGCTTCTATCTCAAGGCCATCAGACTGTTAAATAACCATCACTAGCCGGCTACCACCCAGTTACTCAACCCTGTACCTTAAAGGCTGCTGTCCCATATACATAGACATGGAATCACTGGGCACTTTAATAATGTTTACATACTGCTTTACTCATTTCATATGTATATACTGTATTCTATTGTACTGCATTTTAGTCAATGCCACTCCGACATATCTTTCTTAATTCCATTATTTTACATTTAGATTTGTGTGTATTGTTGTGAATTGTTAGACATTACTGCGCTGTTGGAGCTAGGAACACAAGCATTTCGCTAGACCCCCAAAAACATCTGCTAATTATGTGTATGTGACCAATAAAATTGGATTTGATTTGATTAGTTGACTACAGGCTACAGTAATGAGCCCGGTGGGTGTGTTGTGCCTGGTAGTTGACTACAGGCTACAGTAATGAGCCCGGTGGGTGTGTTGTACCTGGTAGTTGACTACAGGCTACAGTAATGAGCCCGGTGGGTGTGTTGTGCCTGGTAGTTGACTGCAGGCTACAGTAATGAGCCCGGTGGGTGTGTTGTGCCTGGTAGTTGACTGCAGGCTACAGTAATGAGCCCGGTGGGTGTGTTGTACCTGGTAGTTGACTGCAGGCTACAGTAATGAGCCCGGTGGGTGTGTTGTACCTGGTAGTTGACTGCAGGCTACAGTAATGAGCCCGGTGGGTGTGTTTTACCTGGTAGTTGACTACATGCTACAGTAATGAGCCCGGTGGGTGTGTTGTACCTGGTAGTTGACTGCAGGCTACAGTAATGAGCCCGGTGGGTGTGTTGTATCTGGTAGTTCACTGCAGACTACAGTAATGAGCCCGGTGGGTGTGTTGTACCTGGTAGTTGACTGCAGGCTACAGTAATGAGCTCGGTGGGTGTGTTGTGCCTGGTAGTTGACTGCAGGCTACAGTAATGAGCCCGGTGGGTGTGTTGTGCCTGGTAGTTGACTGCAGGCTACAGTAATGAGCCCGGTGGGTGTGTTGTACCTGGTAGTTGACTACAGGCTACAGTAATGAGCCCGGTGGGTGTGTTGTACCTGGTAGTTGACTGCAGGCTACAGTAATGAGCTCGATGGGTGTGTTGTGCCTGGTAGTTGACTGCAGGCTACAGTAATGAGCCCGGTGGGTGTGTTGTGCTTGGTAGTTGACTACAGGCTACAGTAATGAGCCCGGTGGGTGTGTTGTGCCTGGTAGTTGACTACAGGCTACAGTAATGAGCCCGGTGGGTGTGTTGTACCTGGTAGTTGACTACAGGCTACAGTAATGAGCCCGGTGGGTGTGTTGTACCTGGTAGTTGACTGCAGGCTACAGTAATGAGCCCGGTGGGTGTGTTGTACCTGGTAGTTGACTACAGGCTACAGTAATGAGCCCGGTGGGTGTGTTGTACCTGGTAGTTGACTGCAGGCTACAGTAATGAGCTCGGTGGGTGTGTTGTGCCTGGTAGTTGACTGCAGGCTACAGTAATGAGCCCGGTGGGTGTGTTGTACCTGGTAGTTGACTGCAGGCTACAGTAATGAGCCCGGTGGGTGTGTTGTACCTGGTAGTTGACTGCAGGCTACAGTAATGAGCCCGGTGGGTGTGTTTTACCTGGTAGTTGACTACATGCTACAGTAATGAGCCCGGTGGGTGTGTTGTACCTGGTAGTTGACTGCAGGCTACAGTAATGAGCCCGGTGGGTGTGTTGTATCTGGTAGTTCACTGCAGACTACAGTAATGAGCCCGGTGGGTGTGTTGTACCTGGTAGTTGACTGCAGGCTACAGTAATGAGCTCGGTGGGTGTGTTGTGCCTGGTAGTTGACTGCAGGCTACAGTAATGAGCCCGGTGGGTGTGTTGTGCCTGGTAGTTGACTGCAGGCTACAGTAATGAGCCCGGTGGGTGTGTTGTACCTGGTAGTTGACTACAGGCTACAGTAATGAGCCCGGTGGGTGTGTTGTACCTGGTAGTTGACTGCAGGCTACAGTAATGAGCTCGATGGGTGTGTTGTGCCTGGTAGTTGACTGCAGGCTACAGTAATGAGCCCGGTGGGTGTGTTGTGCTTGGTAGTTGACTACAGGCTACAGTAATGAGCCCGGTGGGTGTGTTGTGCCTGGTAGTTGACTACAGGCTACAGTAATGAGCCCGGTGGGTGTGTTGTACCTGGTAGTTGACTACAGGCTACAGTAATGAGCCCGGTGGGTGTGTTGTACCTGGTAGTTGACTGCAGGCTACAGTAATGAGCCCGGTGGGTGTGTTGTACCTGGTAGTTGACTACAGGCTACAGTAATGAGCCCGGTGGGTGTGTTGTACCTGGTAGTTGACTGCAGGCTACAGTAATGAGCTCGGTGGGTGTGTTGTACCTGGTAGTTGACTGCAGGCTACAGTAATGAGTCCGGTGGGTGTGTTGTGCCTGGTAGTTGACTACAGGCTACAGTAATGAGCCCGGTGGGTGTGTTGTACCTGGTAGTTCACTGCAGGCTACAGTAATGAGTCCGGTGGGTGTGTTGTGCCTGGTAGTTGACTACAGGCTACAGTAATGAGCCCGGTGGGTGTGTTGTACCTGGTAGTTCACTGCAGGCTACAGTAATGAGTCCGGTGGGTGTGTTGTGCCTGGTAGTTGACTGCAGGCTACAGTAATGAGTCCGGTGGGTGTGTTGTACCTGGTAGTTGACTGCAGGCTACAGTAATGAGTCCGGTGGGTGTGTTGTGCCTGGTAGTTCACTGCAGGCTACAGTAATGAACCCGGTGGGTGTGTTGTGCCTGGTAGTTCACTGCAGGCTACAGTAATGAGTCCGGTGGGTGTGTTGTGCCTGGTAGTTGACTGCAGGCTACAGTAATAAGCAGCTGTTGGGCCTCTGAGGGTAGGAGCAGACAGAGTGTGATAGGACCCGTGGAGGATGAACAGGGTTTATAGAGTGTAGTGGACGCTGAGGGGAGGGTTAATGGACCCCCTGGGTAACGGCTGGGTTGGGTTGGGATATCTATCTACCACCTTTTCCCTGGCCCTGGATGTTGTCCCCTCTCTGACTCGCACACAGCTCCAGTTTCCCATCAGCAGCCTTGGCATCAATGTTTCTCTACCTGCACACAGGTAGCCATTCATTCATACAACAAAGAGCCTTGTCAGGCAAGCAGAAGTGATGATGGCTGTCTGGTGATGTTCCCTTTCACCATTTCACATAGCATACAGAGATAGTAGACATACGTACATTGTCTAATTGCTAAACTGTAAAATGTTAACTCACAGAAAGATGTAAATATGGTATCTATTTTTTCCCCCTTTCTTTCAGTGGTCCTTCAGGCCTGTGCACTGGTCCTCTACCCAATCAAGTTCATTGATGGAACTGTCCTCCAGACCTACCATGAGTTCAACTGGGGCTACGGACTGGGCTGGGGGGGCACCATCTTCATGCTAGGGGGAGGCATCCTCTTCTGCCTCCGGACGGACATGTACGAGGATGCTATGTACTGAGTCCTCTCTCTCCTACTCTCTATATCTCTCTCTTGTTCTTTCTGTCACACACAAACAAATATTGACATTCACTCTCTTGTGCGACAACACACCCACATAAACACATCCTTCCTCTGCCCACGTAGACAAGCTTCGACACCTACATACAGTACATCTCTGTTATTTATAGACAGTGTGTGAGGCCTCCTGGCTCTGACTGATCAGCAGGAGAGATGAAGTGGGAGGAGCAGCTGTGTGGAGAGAATGTCTGCCTGTCCCCAGTGGGGTGCCAGAGACCCTCACCACGGTCAGAAAGACAGCCATGATGTTAAATCACAGAAATGGTTTTGGACAGACGGCGCATCCCATGAATCTCCATTCGTAGAGCAACAAGGAAGTAGATTCTCTGAGCTCTACCTTCTGGGCTGAGGTGTTTATATAAGTGATTGTTACAGTATATGGGCCATCCCACCAATTCGGTGCCTTTTGAAAAAAATTACTTTTGATTTCACATTTTAACATTCTGTCATAAAGAGCAAATGTTCAACTTAATAAAAGTTTTCCCATCTCAAAATAAATAGAAAAGACAATAGAAAGTGCCTATTACATGCCGAATAAAGTAACAGAGTTGACAATTTAATCTTAAATCAGCCATGAATCCTGTTTTGACTTGGGGAATAGAAGCTTGTTGTTTGCAACAGGGAGTGGCAATTGAATGCAAGCTTCACCAAAAATGTTTCATTGTTTTAACATTTATAGTATGTCTATATATGGGTAACAGGGTTGACCATGTTGTGCTCGACCCCCTCACTTTCCACGACAGACACCAGAACATGTCCAATAGGAGTAGAGCCAGCTCACCTGCTTTTACACTAGGATTTGACTATGAAATGTTTCTTAAAAAAAAAAAAACTAAGGCATAGTTTCACCATATTAAAACGAGAGTTAAGATAATGTAACAGGGATGACCTTAAAATGAGGGGTAGGGGTAAATGATTCACTAATCACATTAAATCAATGATTTTGTCAAAGCAACTTCATAACTAGGGCTTTACAATGACGGTGAAAACGTACAGAATTGTAGGGTTAAGTGGGGTAAAATATTACAAGTCACAGAGGTACATGGAGCGACATGTCAAAATACAGCATTGTAAGGTTAAGTGGGGTAAAATATTACAAGTCACAGAGGTACATGGAGGGACATGTCAAAATACAGCATTGTAAGGTTAAGTGGGGTAAAATATTACAAGTCACAGAGGTACATGGAGGGACATGTCAAAATACACAATTTGGGCTCTTTAGCAAGTCTTTATTCATATCGAAAAATGTGATTTATAGAATTCTCCATGTGGTCTATATTAATTTAATATAAAAGTATTTTAAAATGTAATATCGGTGCACAAAGTTTACTTAAAATAGCAAATGGATGCAAAAGGCACTCTTTTAGTGGAACGACCCATATATTTCTTTTTTTCTTTTGTGTATTTTTTTGTGATGACGACAAATAATATTGTTAATGTATTTATGGTATCATTTATCTTGCTATCTATTCTCCCACAGGAAGATATATATTTTATGTATTGCTGTTTAATAATTGCAGTTTCTGAACACTGAGAACTTCAAATGGGTGAATCCCAAAACATGCCTGGTTTTCTAACTCCTCCTGACATTTGTAGTGTAAAATAAACAGTACTGATATATATGCAATAATGACCAAACGCTTCTCATTTCTTTTAAATTATTACAGCAGTCTTAAGCGTTTGCTCTAGATTATGTCAAATGCTTTGCAAATTGAATTGGTGGTCTGAACATTTGCACAACTATGAAGAGTGAAAGTCATGTGAACATGCATAACATAGTCTTTGAACAGTGTAGTTCCAGTCATAACTCTGGCCCAGAAATACCCCGTGAAAACTATGGCAGGAGTGTACCACTGAGGAGAAAGGTAAAAGGCACTTGCAAACTCTTACATGGCTGCACCATTCTATCATCACCCAGGACACAGGGGCCTCGCAGGCCAGAACGAAACATCCGCAGCAAGGCAATTATAGTTGTCATTACCAGTGTGACTGCTTGCGGCAAAATGGGAAATGTGCATGAGGCTCCTGGGCTGGAGCGTAATGAGGTTCGGAGCTATTGGCTGGCAGGATATTGATGATCTCTCAGGGCTTCACACAGACACTAATAGTGGCTCCTGTCCACTAGATAAAAGTGGGGCCAAACAACAGCGGCAAAATAGTTCAGGACCCCACTATTTATTACATGCCTATTGTGCTATTAGAGTACTATTAGAGTGGTACAGTATCATTATTGCCTATTTTGACATTTTGAATGTTCGGGACCTAATGAATATATAAATATCAAACACGTCTAATTTGTGAAATTGTCCTTTGACAGAATGTGGGTAGATTTGGGTAAAACAAAACATTAAAGTCAGTCATTCTACTAGATTCAGTCCAACCCTCTTCCCTTTTCCTCCCTGCATTCCTTTAAACACTTGTAACTACTGTTCCATATAATCCCATTTCCTCCTGTATATTCCACAGAAGCTCAGGGTTAAATAAACAAGTCATTTAAAACAGCCCCCTGAACGGATAGCTTGATTACGTGAAATCAAGCTATCCGTTCAGGGGCGGTTTTAAATGACCTGTTTATTAGTTCCTCAAAACAAACCATCAGGGTTGCTGTTCCCCCTCTGTGACTCCAGACTGTTTTCCCTGCAGGATGTGTTTTTAAGGCAGAGAGGGAAATGGATGCTGTTTCAGTTCAGCCCATCTCATCTGGTTTCAATTCCCCGGGATACTGAGGACTGTGATCAAATTTGCCTTGATATTTGTATATATTTTTGAAAGAAAAATGATGTCTTTCTCAGCGAGGGAGGTCTTGAGCCACTCTCCCTCTCAGTAATGAGACTCATGTTGTGTCTGGGGTCCTAGCAGAGTTGCTGTGTGACTGACTGTGTGTTCAGTAGAGTAGGAACCAGAGGAGGTGCCCCCCAGTACTCAGCTGTTCCTCCTGAACCACTAACTCTCAGGTGTCAGGTGGAGGGTCAGCCCACCTGGTGCCTCCTTCCTGTGCCATGTGCTCTTTCCTCTCCCTGGCCAGCAGAGCACATGGCAGCAGCTGGGACTCCCTGCCTTGAATGGGGTTTCCATCCTCAACACCAACTAACTATTTTTTACTGCGCCTGTGATAAAAGCGCCCATTTTCCTGTGTGAGGATGCTCTTGTAGAATACGTCTTCCAAGCTGTCAGCAGCTTCTTATAGGAGCCTGGAAGGTGTTAGGTCAAATGGATCCTTAGCCTCTCTGATAGTTACTGAAGTGGCTGTTCTAGGGCCAAAGTTGATATTTTTTTATATCTTTTTTAGAAATTACTTTTCAAGAATTCATGGACTACAGCTTGTTGGTTAGGGGGTCATGGTCACGTGGTGTGGTGTATTGGGTACATATACTCTACATGGGGGGGGGGGGGGGGTTCTATAGAATGACAGGTATGCAGCTGTATTACACTAAGGTGTGTCCTCAGTTGTAACTGAGGAGTCTAAGTTATCTGTAGCTCATTACATATTGAGTTTGGTAGCAAATGCATGGCCTTGTCTTTAGCCTGCATTTATTTGACCATGCATACACCCACTTATGAATAGACAATAAAAGTTTGCACAAACACTGTCATTATTCAAAACCGTAAACAACAAACTATAAACTGTTTGGAGCTAAATGACATGTTTACTGCCACAATTGTTTTGTTTACTTTACAATCTCTCTCATTATGGCAGGTAGAGCATCCCACAGCATTGATGTCATTGGAGCAATGATCCCGTTTCACTGTCTGACCACACCTGCATTATAAACACATCTCCTTCTCGACTCCTAGTGGACAAATATAACACTGCGATACTGCTGGGAAAATGCACGGCCTCATTGGCCTGATAAATAGAGTTGTCATTCTTGAATTGCAGTGGCATTTGGGCATGCATTTTGGAAAAAATATACTGAATTTTTCTAGATTTGTATTTTATTTAAATGGATTTGAGTACATCTTCCCATTCTAAATCAACTAATATGGTCGTTTAATTACTTTAAATCATTTGTAACATTATGATAACATTGTACCACCAGTAGGAGTACTAACAATAATGTTGGTAACACCAATTATACATTTTAGGTAAAATAGGATTTTTTTAATGGAATGCACAAATGCTCAAATCTAAGGTCATCAATCCTTTAAAAATAATTTACTAAAGCGATATGATTCATCACTTCGCTCACAATGTTATTTCCCTTCATTTAAAAACCAGGTTACACTTTTGATTTAACCACCAAATTATCAATGGAATGCTGAAATCTATGACAAATTATATTTGATTAGCTAATCATTTTCTTTAACATAAACCCCTCCCTAGTTTTCTACTGGAGGAAAAGGTCCTTGTATAACTTTGTAATAAGTGATTTTCAAGGCGGAAACTCCAAAGACAGACAACTGAGGGACACACATGATATAAAATAGGTCAAATAGGTATTCTAATAGCCTTCTTTGTTTTTATTGCTCTACCAGGTATTCCCAAACTGTACGCCAAATAAAAATGTGATTCACATTTTTAAAAAATGGAACATTTTCAAACAGTGCGTTTCTATTTTCCAACGGGGCTCTACTGTCACGGCCGTCGTTGCCAGGAGACCAAGGTGCAGCGTGGTGAGCCTACATATTAATTTATTAGAAAAGACGCCGAACAAAACAATAAACACTACAAAACAAACAGTGACGCTAAAGGCTATGTGCCATAAACAAAGTCAACCTCCCACAAAGACAGGTGGGGAAAAGGGCTACCTAAGTATGGTTCTCAATCCGAGACAACGATAGACAGCTGTCCCTGATTGAGAACCCTACCCGGCCAAACATAGAAATACAAATAATAGAACATAGAATACCCACCCCAAATCACACCCTGACCAAACCAAATAGAGTCATAAAAAGGATCTCTAAGGTCAGGGTGTGACATGCATTTGGGTGAGTTTTTTTTCTCGCCTGAGTAGCCTCGTTTCACTGGCAAAAATAAAATTAAACCATCTAGTGTTCAGCGAAATAACAACACAATGTCAAATACAGGTAGCCTAGTCAAATAATGAACATCCAATCATGTTACTCTCTCGCGGGAAATCTTCACTCTTGTGCAGATATTTAGAAACGAAACATGACAATTTGAAAAATAAGCCACAGGAGTTTTTTGAGTGAGAATAAAGATGACTTTCAAATAGTAAGACGTCTATAAAAGCAACAGATACCATTAATAAGAAGGGTCTAGAAGCGTCTTATATGGTGAGCTACCGAGTGGCTAGGACAAGCAAGCCCCATACTAATGTGGAGGACATAATTCTTCCTGCTGCCGCTGATATGGTTAGGACAATGCTGGGGGAAAAGGCCCCAAAAACTATACAGACAATGTCTTCATCAAACAACACTGTTTCACGACGCATCAGTGACATGGCAGGAGATGTTTTGAAACAATTACTGCTTCGCATACAAGCCAGTGAATTATATGCATTACAGCTGGAGGAGTTAACAGATGTGGCGGCCCTGGCACAGCTCCTGGTATATGTCTTTTACGTTTATGGGGGGTCAATTAAGGAAGACATCCTCTTCTGCAAACCACTGGAAACCATGAGACAACATGAGAGGATATTTTTAAAGTACTGAACAGCTTTGTGACAACAGATGGACTTTGGTGGTAAAGATGTGTTGTTATCTGTTCTGATGGTGCAAAAGCCATGACAGGCAGACATAGTGGAGTGGGAACGTGCATGCAAGCAGTTGCTCCTGACGCTTCTTGGGTACACTGCAGCCTCCACTGAGAGGCTCTTGCTGCCAAGGGAATGCCTGACAGCTTGAAAGACGTTTTGGACACTACAGTGAAAATTGTTAACTTTGTTAAAGAAAGGTCCCTGAACTCTTGTATTCTCTGCACTATAAAATGACATTGGCATTGTAACACTTTTACAAAATACAGAAAGAAGTGTGCTGGTAATCAAGGGGCAAGGTATTGACATGTTTTTTTCAAAATGAGAGACAAGCTTAAAGTTTTCTTTACTGACCATTATTTTCACTTGTATGACCGCTTGCATGTGTAACGGCTTTCTTCGGTTGAAGGAGAGTCGGACCAAAATGCGGCGTGTAGATTGCGATCCATGTTTATTACACTGAAGCAACACGAATCTAAATACAAACATTACAAAACAATAAACGTAACGAAAACCGAAACAGCCAACAACAAATAAACACAGAACAAGGACATCAGGACACTAAGGACAATCACCCACAAACACACAGTGAAACCCAGGCTACCTAAATATGGTTCCCAATCAGAGACAATGACTAACACCTGCCTCTGATTGAGAACCATATCAGGCCAGACATAGAAATAGACAAACAAGACATCTAACATAGAATGCCCACCCAGCTCACGTCCTGACCAACACTAAAACAAGAAAAACACACACGAACGATGGTCAGAACGTGACAGTACCCCCCCTCCAAGGTGCAGACTCCGGACGCAGAACCTAAACCTATAGGGGAGCGTGTGGGTGGGCATCTGTCCGCGGTGGCGGCTCTGGCGCTGAACGTGGACCCCACTCCATAATAGTCTTAGTCCACCTCCTTAGCGTCCCTAGATAGGCAACCCTCCTTAATGGCAGCTCGGGACAGAGGGGCAGCTCGGGACAGAGGGACAGCTCGGGACAGAGGTAGCTCGGGACTGAGGGGTAGCTCGGGACTGAGCGGTAGCTCAGCACTGAGAGGAAGCTCAGCACTGAGAGGAAGCCCAGGCAGGTAGTTGGCTCTGGCAGATCCCGGCTGGCTGGCAGTTCTGGCAGATCCTGCCTGACTGGCAGTTCTGGCAGATCCCGGCTGACTGGCGGATCCTGGCTGACTGGCGGATCTGGAAGATCCTGGCTGAATGGCGGATTCTGGCTGAATAGCGGATCCTGGCTGAATAGCGGATCTGGAAGATCCTGGCTGACTGGCAGCTCTGGCTGCTCCATGCTGACTGGCAGCTCTGGCTGCTCCATGCTGACTGGCTGCTCTGGCTGCTCCATGCTGACTGGCTGCTCCATGCTGACTGGCTGCTCCATGCTGACTGGCGACTCTGGCTGATCCATGCTGACTGGCGGCTCTGGCTGCTCCATGCTGACTGGCGGCTCTGGCTGCTCCATGCTGACTGGCGGCTCTGGCTGCTCCATATAGACTGGCAGCTCTGGCGGCTCCTTGCAGACTGGCAGCTCTGGCGGCTCCTTGCAGACTGGCAGCTCTGGCGGCTGCTTGCAGACTGGCAGCTCTGGCGGCATCCTGCAGACTGGCAGCTCTGGCGGCTCCTTGCAGACTGGCAGCTCCTTGCAGACTGGCAGCTCTATGCAGACTGGAGACTCCGGCAGCGCTGTAGAGACGGAAGGCTCTGGCAGCGCTAAACAGGCGGGAGACTCCGGCAGCGCTGGAGAGGAGGAAGGCTCTGGCAGCGCTAAACAGGCGAGGCGCACTGTATGCCTGATGCGTGGTGCTGGCACTGGTGGTACTGGGCCGAGAACACGCACAGGAAGCCTGGTGCGGGGAGCTGCCACCGGAGGGCTGATGCGTGGAGGTGGTACTGGATAGACCGGACCGTGCAGGCGCACTGGAGCTCTAGAGCACCGAGCCTGCCCAACCTTACCTGGTTGAATGCTCTCGGTCGCCCTGCCAGTGCGGCGAGGAGGAATAGCCCGCACTGGGCTATGCAGGCGAACCGGAGACACCGAGCGCAAGGCTGGTGCCATGTAAGCCGGCCCAAGGAGACGCACTGGAGACCAGATGCGTAGAGCCGGCTTCATGGCACTTGGCTCGATGCTCACTCTAGCCCGGCCGATACGCGGAGCTGGAATGTACCGCACCGGGCTATGCACCCGCACTGGAGACACCACAGCATAACACGGTGCCTGCCCGGTCTCTCTAGCCCCCCGGTAAGCACAGGGAGTTTGCGCAGGTCTCCTACCTGGCGTAGCCATACTCCCTGTTAGCCCCCCCCCCAATAAATTTTTGGGGCTGACTCTCGGGCTTCCGTCCGCGCCGCCGTGCTTGCTTTGCCAACTCCATTCTCTGATAACCTTCCGCGCACTGCTCCATCGAATCCCAGGCGGGCTCCGGCACTCTCCCTGGGTCGACCGCCCACCTGTCTATCTCCTCCCAAGTAGTATACTCCATACTCTTGCTGTCCAAAACATCCTCCCATGTCCATTCCTCCTTTCGCTGCTGTTGCCCGTTACCACGCCACTTGGTCCTGTTGTGGTGGGTTATTCTGTAACGGCTTTCTTCGGTTGAAGGAGAGTCGGACCAAAATGCGGCGTGTAGATTGCGATCCATGTTTATTAAACTGAAGCAACACAAATCTAAATACAAACATTACAAAACAATAAATGTAACGAAAACCGAAACAGCCAACAACAAATAAACACAGAACAAGGACATCAGGACACTAAGGACAATCACCCACAAACACACAGTGAAACCCAGGCTACCTAAATATGGTTCCCAATCAGAGACAATGACTAACACCTGCCTCTGATTGAGAACCATATCAGGTCAGACATAGAAATAGACAAACAAGACATCCAACATAGAATGCCCACCCAGCTCACGTCCTGACCAACACTAAAACAAGAAAAACACACACGAACGATGGTCAGAACGTGACAGTACCCCCCCTCCAAGGTGCAGACTCCGGACGCAGAACCTAAACCTATAGGGGAGCGTGTGGGTGGGCATCTGTCCGCGGTGGCGGCTCTGGCGCTGAACGTGGACCCCACTCCATAATAGTCTTAGTCCACCTCCTTAGCGTCCCTAGATAGGCAACCCTCCTTAATGGCAGCTCGGGACAGAGGGGCAGCTCGGGACAGAGGGACAGCTCGGGACAGAGGGACAGCTCGGGACAGAGGTAGCTCGGGACTGAGGGGTAGCTCGGGACTGAGCGGTAGCTCAGCACTGAGAGGAAGCTCAGCACTGAGAGGAAGCCCAGGCAGGTAGTTGGCTCTGGCAGATCCCGGCTGGCTGGCAGTTCTGGCAGATCCTGCCTGACTGGCAGTTCTGGCAGATCCCGGCTGACTGGCGGATCCTGGCTGACTGGCGGATCTGGAAGATCCTGGCTGAATGGCGGATTCTGGCTGAATAGCGGATCCTGGCTGAATAGCGGATCTGGAAGATCCTGGCTGACTGGCAGCTCTGGCTGCTCCATGCTGACTGGCAGCTCTGGCTGCTCCATGCTGACTGGCTGCTCTGGCTGCTCCATGCTGACTGGCTGCTCCATGCTGACTGGCTGCTCCATGCTGACTGGCGACTCTGGCTGATCCATGCTGACTGGCGGCTCTGGCTGCTCCATGCTGACTGGCGGCTCTGGCTGCTCCATGCTGACTGGCGGCTCTGGCTGCTCCATATAGACTGGCAGCTCTGGCGGCTCCTTGCAGACTGGCAGCTCTGGCGGCTCCTTGCAGACTGGCAGCTCTGGCGGCTGCTTGCAGACTGGCAGCTCTGGCGGCATCCTGCAGACTGGCAGCTCTGGCGGCTCCTTGCAGACTGGCAGCTCCTTGCAGACTGGCAGCTCTATGCAGACTGGAGACTCCGGCAGCGCTGTAGAGACGGAAGGCTCTGGCAGCGCTAAACAGGCGGGAGACTCCGGCAGCGCTGGAGAGGAGGAAGGCTCTGGCAGCGCTAAACAGGCGAGGCGCACTGTATGCCTGATGCGTGGTGCTGGCACTGGTGGTACTGGGCCGAGAACACGCACAGGAAGCCTGGTGCGGGGAGCTGCCACCGGAGGGCTGATGCGTGGAGGTGGTACTGGATAGACCGGACCGTGCAGGCGCACTGGAGCTCTAGAGCACCGAGCCTGCCCAACCTTACCTGGTTGAATGCTCTCGGTCGCCCTGCCAGTGCGGCGAGGAGGAATAGCCCGCACTGGGCTATGCAGGCGAACCGGAGACACCGAGCGCAAGGCTGGTGCCATGTAAGCCGGCCCAAGGAGACGCACTGGAGACCAGATGCGTAGAGCCGGCTTCATGGCACTTGGCTCGATGCTCACTCTAGCCCGGCCGATACGCGGAGCTGGAATGTACCGCACCGGGCTATGCACCCGCACTGGAGACACCACAGCATAACACGGTGCCTGCCCGGTCTCTCTAGCCCCCCGGTAAGCACAGGGAGTTTGCGCAGGTCTCCTACCTGGCGTAGCCATACTCCCTGTTAGCCCCCCCCCCAATAAATTTTTGGGGCTGACTCTCGGGCTTCCGTCCGCGCCGCCGTGCTTGCTTTGCCAACTCCATTCTCTGATAACCTTCCGCGCACTGCTCCATCGAATCCCAGGCGGGCTCCGGCACTCTCCCTGGGTCGACCGCCCACCTGTCTATCTCCTCCCAAGTAGTATACTCCATACTCTTGCTGTCCAAAACATCCTCCCATGTCCATTCCTCCTTTCGCTGCTGTTGCCCGTTACCATGCCACTTGGTCCTGTTGTGGTGGGTTATTCTGTAACGGCTTTCTTCAGTTGAAGGAGAGTCGGACCAAAATGCGGCGTGTAGATTGCGATCCATGTTTATTAAACTGAAGCAACACAAATCTAAATACAAACATTACAAAACAATAAATGTAACGAAAACCGAAACAGCCAACAACAAATAAACACAGAACAAGGACATCAGGACACTAAGGACAATCACCCACAAACACACAGTGAAACCCAGGCTACCTAAATATGGTTCCCAATCAGAGACAATGACTAACACCTGCCTCTGATTGAGAACCATATCAGGTCAGACATAGAAATAGACAAACAAGACATCCAACATAGAATGCCCACCCAGCTCACGTCCTGACCAACACTAAAACAAGAAAAACACACACGAACGATGGTCAGAACGTGACAGCATGATGATGAGTTTCTCACACGATCTGTCTGGGCAATATTTTTTCTCACCTGAATGATCTGAATCTAGTATTACAGGGACTCTCTGAAACTATATTAAATGTGTGGGACAACATTGAGGCTATGATTAAGAAGTTGGAGCTCTTCTCTGTCTGCATTAATTAACAAGGACAACACATAGGTCTTTACATCAATGTAGGATATTTTGTGTGCAAATGAACTCAAGCTTACGGACAATGTTAAATGTGATATAGCGAAGCACCTGAGTTAGCTGGGTGCGCAATTCCGCAGGTACTTTCCAGAAACGGACGACACAATCAACTGGATTTGTTATCCCTTTCATGCCCTGCCTCCAGTCCACTTACCGATATCTTAACAAGAGAGCCTTTTCGAAAATGCAACAAGCGGTTCTTTGAAAATTGAATTTAATCAGAAGCCACTGACAGATAGGGCTGCGCTCAGAGTATCCTGCCTTGGCAAATCGGCTGTTAAGACACTGATGCCCTTTGCAACCACATACCTATGTGAGAGTGGATTCGCGGCACTCACTAGCATGAAAACGAAATATAGGCACAGACTGTGTGTGGAAAATGATTTAAGACTGAGACTCTCCAATACAACCCAACATTGCAGAGTTATGTGCATCCTTTCAAGCACATGCACCCTTCTCATTAACCTGTGGTGAGTTAGTCACAATGTTGTTATATGTAAGATGGCTAAATAAAGAGCAAAATGTTTGATTATTATTACATTATTATTTGTGCCCTGGTCCTATAAGAGCTCTTTTTCACTTCCCACAAGCCAAGTTGTGACAAAAACTCTCATTCATTCTTATATTTAATAAATGTATAACATAGTGTGTGTGTGGCTGGCTTACAATGATGGCAAAAACAACATTTGAGAGTGCGCTGACCCTGGTGCTAGAGGGGGTACGCAGCTGGATGTTGAATGTTTGAAGGGGTACGGGACTATGAAAAGTTTGGGAACCACTGCTCTACGCAATATATTAGACACTAATATTCAAAATAATAGATATCTCTTAATCCCCAAAACATGTCACTACAACTCTACACATCACTACTGGAACAAGCCAATTTGCTTACCCTTAACAATGCATAAACATAAGCTTTTGCAGTATAAATGACCAGTATGATGGTTTATCGTTTATAAACAGTTCAGTAAAAACAAAAACATGCATAATGTGTAACTAAGTCATCAGCTCTAAGTCAACATTCTCACTCTGCTGAACTGATGGGGACACACAGTGTTCCTAGAAGTGCAACTGGTTGACATGTTTTATTTAATTCAAATCTAGAGACAGATGTCAGTCTCAGTTAATATATAACGGGAGTGATACAACCAACCAACCAACTCCCCCCATGCAAACTTTACATATAATTCCCCAATGAGACCTCTAAAAGTGTGAGCAGCCATGGAGGTGGGACACCTCAGTAAGATGAGGATGCTGCCTAGACCCACCAGTGACCTGAGTGGACCAGAGAGCTCCCTAGCTGTCCCAGCCCAAAGCCTCTGTCAGAGCCTGACAGGTGTTCTGTGTCTGTGTCAGTGTCAGTGTACAGCAAGACCCTCCCCCCTGATCCTGTCCTCCAACACAGCCCCATCCTAAATGAAATGATAAATAGAAGAACAACCCCCCTCTGCCAAACATCTGGTCTCTACTCATCATGCCAAAGGAAGCCAGGCTTCCCAAAAAATAAAAAATAAAAATATATAATAAAAAATAAAAAATGTATCTTTTATAATTTTCCTTCAATTAGCAAGAGGCTGAATGTATCTCACCACCACCCACAGGACAAAGCATCTGAGCGAAACAGCGGCCCTCTATTTCTCCATGTATAGGCCATCTATCTGATGCTGTCTGCTCCAAATGAGTATGACATTGTTGCCGCCTGTATCATTGAAGGCAAGGGAAGCCAGCGAGCATCTGGCCAGTCAACTGTTACCGAGCTCAACTGTGAATGGTCCTGGAGCACCAAAAAAAGTGGATTTGCCATCACTCCTATCAAATCCCATTGAGAACATACATCATTGACAAAAAAAAACATGAATTGTTGCATCTCGTCTTCTGCATTTAACCCAACCCCTCTTTAAGGTGAGTCAACATGCTTTTCTACTTTTACATTATATTAATTTAGCAGACACTCTTATCCATAGCGACTTACAGAAGTGAGTGCATACATCTTCATATTTGTTCGTACTGGTCCCCTGTGGGAATTGAACACACAACCCTGGAGTTGCAACTGCCATGCTCTACTAATAAAGATACACACACGCACACGCACATGCGCACACGCACGCACGCACACACACACACACACACACACACACACACACACACACACACACACACACACACACACACACACACACACACACACACACACACACACACACACACACACACACAAAATTCAGTCCCATTCAAAATCCTATTTTCCCTAACCCCTAAACCTAACCCTAAAGCATACTCTTACCCTTACCTTAACCTTAACCCCAAAATCCTACCCTTAACACTAACCCTAAACCTAACCCTAGCACCTAACCCTAAAACTAACCCTGACCCTAAACCTAACCCTAACCCATACTCTTACCCTTACCTTAACCTTAACCCAAAAACTTAACCTTAACACTAACCCTAAACCTAACCCTAGCACCTAACCCTAAAACTAACCCTGACCCTAAACCTAACCCTAACCCATACTCTTACCCTTACCTTAACCTTAACCCCAAAATCCTACCCTTAACACTAACCCTAAACCTAACCCTAACCCTAACCCATACTCTTACCCTTACCTTAACCTTAACCCCAAAATCCTACCCTTAACACTAACCCTAAACCTAACCCTAGCACCTAACCCTAAAACTAACCCTGACCCTAAACCTAACCCTAACCCATACTCTTACCCTTACCTTAACCTTAACCCAAAAACTTAACCTTAACACTAACCCTAAACCTAACCCTAACCCTAACCCATACTCTTACCCTTACCTTAACCCCAACCTTAACCCAAAAACCAAACCTTAACTCCAACCCTAAACCTAACCCTAGCACCTAACCCTAAAACTAACCCTGACCCTAAACCTAACCCTAACCCATACTCTTACCCTTACCTTAACCTTAACCCCAAAATCCTACCCTTAACACTAACCCTAAACCTAACCCTAACCCTAACCCATACTCTTACCCTTACCTTAACCCCAACCTTAACCCAAAAACCAAACCTTAACTCCAACCCTAAACCTAACCCTAAAACTAACCCTAACCATTAACGCAATTCTAATGGGGACTAAGAAAATGTCCCCAGTTGGTCAAATTGTTGTTCATTTACTATGCTTGTGGGGACTTCATACACACACACACACACACACACACACACACACACACATAGAGAAATCACAATCATGGACGGCCACATCATATTTAGCTTACGTTGATTGGACTAAATTGTGTTTGGTATCTTTTAGTTGTCACTGTATTAGACTAAGCAGAGGTGATTTGATGATGTTGAAATGTTGAAGTTGAAATGATGCTGGAATAGTTGAGGCAGCTCCTGTTTTCTTTGTGACTTGCAGTATCTCTCTGTGGTTCTATATCAATAGTTGTTTAGTGAGCCGAAAAGTCCAGAAACATTACCTTGCTTGACCATGCTGTAGGTCGTGTAACTGTCTGTTACATGCAATATGCTTTGTGGACTTCACTGGACAGATGTTGCTATCCGGTTTAGTGATAAAACAAAGGTGTGGTTGAACTTATTCTGCCACTGTGTCTTCTTATTGTCTCTGTCTTTAGGCCCTATATATATCATGGTTGCAAGGCATATTCATTAACAGGCTTGGCTTCCCCAGGGATTTTACCCATGCACCGCTACTGGTGCTCGCGCCCCCTGGAGTCCGGGCATTTTACCCATGCACCACTACTGGTGTTCGCATCCCCTGGAGACCGGGCATTTTACCCATGCACCACTACTGGTGTTCGCGTCCCCTGGAGACCGGGCATTTTACCCATGCACCACTACTGGTGCTCTGGCCCCCTGGAGACCGGGCATTTTACCCATGTACCGCTACTGGTGCTCGCGCCCCCTGGAGACCGGGCATTTTACAGTCATTAAGTCTGAGAATTAGTCACAAGTTATTTATCAATGCTGAATGCCATGCCTTGTGAACTAAGCTGTGCGAGTCAGGGCTTTAGCTCCCAAACTGATTGTTTGTCTCAATCATTTGTTTCCTCTGATGTAATAGAGAAAACAGCAGCTACCAGTTTACAATAGCTACATAATACTATCATACCATCTGCATATCTATTGGTACTCGTTATGCGCCAATGAAACACATCAGACATTGGTGTGTGTGTCCACATGTGTGTCTGAGTGTGTGAGCCAGTCTGACACATCCCTGAGGCGCAAGCTCTGTTTTCCTCTGCAGACTTGTCACATCAATGCCTTGTTCCCTGAGTTCTCAAACTGAGCGTGTGTGTGTGTGTGCGTGTGTGTGCGTGCGTGCGTGCCTGTGCACATGCCCATATGCTTCATCAGCAGTAGCTGTCCTCTGTCTCTGGCGGTTTGTGATTAATTAGTAGAGAAGTATTCCATGAGTGACAACAGAACGGCAGTATTGTCTGTCTGTACAACTCCTCTGTCTCCTCACTGGGTCCTCACTGGGTCCTCACTGGGTCCTCACTGGGTCCTCACTGGGTCCTCACTGGGTCCTCACTGGGCTGAGAGGTTATAGAACAGGGGGATATTAGAGTTTCACTTTTACTCATGTAACCTGGTGAGAGTAGACCAGCATGTGTTCCTGTCCTCCAGTCTTTATCATGTAACCTGGTGAGAGTAGACCAGCATGTGTTCCTGTCCTCCAGTCTTTATCATGTAACCTGGTGAGAGTAGACCAGCATGTGTTCCTGTCCTCCAGTCTTTATCATGTAACCTGGTGAGAGTAGACCAGCATGTGTTCCTGTCCTCCAGTCTTTATCATGTAACCTGGTGAGAGTAGACCAGCATGTGTTCCTGTCCTCCAGTCTTTATCATGTACCCTGGTGAGAGTAGACCAGCATGTGTTCCTGT
Source organism: Oncorhynchus mykiss (assembly GCF_013265735.2). Lineage (NCBI taxonomy): Eukaryota > Metazoa > Chordata > Actinopteri > Salmoniformes > Salmonidae > Oncorhynchus > Oncorhynchus mykiss. Next base: position 30,831,535 of record NC_048593.1, on the reverse strand, counting down.
CCTCCAGTCTTTATCATGTAACCTGGTGAGAGTAGACCAGCATGTGTTCCTGTCCTCCAGTCTTTATCATGTACCCTGGTGAGAGTAGACCAGCATGTGTTCCTGTCCTCCAGTCTTTATCATGTAACCTGGTGAGAGTAGACCAGCATGTGTTCCTGTCCTCCAGTCTTTATCATGTAACCTGGTGAGAGTAGACCAGCATGTGTTCCTGTCCTCCAGTCTTTATCATGTAACCTGGTGAGAGTAGACCAGCATGTGTTCCTGTCCTCCAGTCTTTATCATGTACCCTGGTGAGAGTAGACCAGCATGTGTTCCTGTCCTCCAGTCTTTATCATGTACCCTGGTGAGAGTAGACCAGCATGTGTTCCTGTCCTCCAGTCCTGGACAGATTCACAATTAGAAAAGAGGGTTCTTTGGGAAGGGTGATGGTTCTATGTGGAACCATCATGACTCAAAGAACCCTTTGAGCCCTTCAATGGTTCTTTGCTTTTTAAGTGATAAACAAAATGCAGGGGCGGCGGCTCATTCAAATATTTTTGGGCGCCGCTCTTATTGCGCAAACACGAGTGAGAGTTTATGTCCAGTTCATGTCCATTCCAGTTCATGTCATCAGTTGTGTTATGCCTTTACATGTTAAATATGACTATATCCAATAACTGTGTCTTGTGAAAGACTCATTTATGGCCTTGTGTCAATTGAGAACAGTGGACTAAATCAGTAGTTCTCCATTTTCTCCTCAAGGACCCCCAGCTGCTCCAGAGCTAGCACAACTGATTCAACATGTCTATTAAGACAATAGTAACACCTATGGGATTGTCACAATGTCATATGGCTAATCAGAATAAGAAACGATGGTTCTTCAAGGGATCTAAAAATAACCTTTCAGATTGAGATACCATAAAAAAGGGTGCTGTATATACAGTTTAAGCTGTTATCAGTATGAAAAATAGTTGCCAAAGGTTTTGAGCAGGTGCTGTAATCAAATGGTGCTGTGCACAAATTTCCCTCAGCAAAAAAGACACCTCTGCACACTAGAATAAATGCTCCCAGGTGTGTCTAGAAGGTTTTGACCCTTCATCAGGTCTCAATGGGTTCAACGTCGCTATAATGGATACTTGGAAGTGTATATTGTAGTGTGCAGTATTTTTTTGCTGATTTTAGATGTTCAGTTCCAACATCAAGTAATTCACTTCTAGTAGTGGACAGGATATTGTTGAAAACATTTTTGTGTGCATATCAAAGTGATAACACTATACCGCCCTCTAGAGGTGTTGTATGTCTCATGCTCACCCCTTTGTAGAGGTGACCCAAACACATTCAAGGCAATGCACAGTATATCATAGAGCCATGGTTACGGAACTCCCTTCCATCTCAAATTATCCAAGCAAACAGCAACATTAGCTTTAAAAAACGAATAAACGAGCACCTCCCCTATCTGACCTAAATAACTTGTATGTATATGTCAACTGATTATGTATGCAAGCATGAAATTGCTAAATGTGACAGAATGTAGGACTAGAGTCTTCAGTGTCTTCAGTGTTTTGTCAGTACAGGACCTTTATATTTGTTTTAAATGTATGTAGTTCTGCTGTTCTTGTCTATTATTGCTCTGTATAATGTAATGTCTCATGTTCTGTGTGGACCCCAATGGGGATCCTAATAAAATAAAACATTACATCATAAAACTATCACAAATGAATCAGGGATTATATATCATCTTTATTACAGATGTTGATTGAATCTGGACTGAATGTTAACTTGAGTCTGTAAAATGTATCACCTGGAGTCTGTTCGGACAGAAACTGTGTCATGGCAGGTCTATTAGTGCCTCTGTGCAGCAGGTATTGGCTGGCCACCTGCCCCAGAGAGAAGTATTTTTACAGAGTACATTTTAATAGGTCCATTTTTACTCTGAAGAAACCCCATTAGGAACATAAAGCCATGGAGAGCTGCAACACTGAGCTATTTCTTCCACCTAGCCAGGAGACTACTGTGTGTGTGTGTGTGTGTGTGTGTGTGTGTGTGTGTGTGTGTGTGTGTGTGTGTGTGTGTGTGTGTGTGTGTGTGTGTGTGTGCGTGCGTGCGTGCGTGCGTGCGTGTGTGTGTGTGGGTGTGTGTAGACTCTCAAATCTCCACTGTCTCTGTGGGTTTCTCTCTACAGGATTCAAGAAAAGTACAGACCAATAGGTGTTCAACTAGAGGTTAAAGCTGCAGTTTAAATGACTCATCTGTGCAGAGTCATCAGTAAAATATTTAATACATACAGACATCTGCTCTGGGAATTATACTGTATACGCATATTAATAAGTCCTGATAAATACGTAACACCTTGACCACATGTCCAGTTTCAATACTCAAGAAAGAGGAGTGTGTCGTTTGGATGTTTGTACAGTAAGGCAATATAACACTATACGGTGCTTCAAGTAAAGAGCCATCATCATTCGTAGTTTATGTAAACTCAAGCGATGTAAAGGAGGTATAGGAACCATAGTATCATATATGACTGCATAACCTGCCAAATAAAACAGTTATTAGACACCTACAATAACATTAAACTCAACATTTTATCATTTCCTAATCCCAATATCACCGTCACAAAGTAAGTATCACACATGTAGTAAACAGCAGAGTATTTATAACAGTATATTCAGGTTATAATTTAAATCCTCCTGCTGGTGGACAGATTATGACATCATCCTCTTCCTCTTATATGTGACCTCCAAGCATATTTTACCACACTGTCCGAGCACGTCGCAGTTTGACCGGGGAAGTCTGTCCAATCCTCGGCACAGAGCCCAAAAATGGAACTGGTAATGGTTGAACAAGGCTCTATTATGCCATGGGTCTGTCTGTAGGCCTGGGGTCCTCCTCACCTGCCGCTGGATCTGCATCTGTAGGGGGACAGAACATGATGACTACACTCTTAGAATTAGTGGTGACGCGGGGAACCCTGGATATCCTCAAGGAACCCCTGGAGTTCCTCAAGGAAACGTTGCTAGTCAATGGTTCATATTTGCACCTTCGGTTAGTTGATGGGTTCTTGGAGGAGGAGCCTTTAATGGTTCGATGTACCAACGGGTTCCTGGAGAAACCCTGGAGTGGAGGCGTGGCTTAGTATTGGCGTGGCTTTGAGATATGTATTTTTTGGGCCACTCGTTAGAGTAAATGTCATTCCTGTTCTGTTGTGTTGTCATCACATGTTAAGGTTGAACATTTGGGAGTTTTTAGCTGCAATGAGGCTAACAGAGAGTTCCTCAAGAGCCTATGAAAATCCCGAATAACCTCTGTATGTAATCAGCAATGTTATAATTATTTATATTATATTAGAATATGTCATATGCATAGGTATTCAAGGGAAATGTTCATTTCAGTGTACAAACTTGAATGACAAGAGGCTGTCTGCGCTCTTTAAAAGTCCTTATTATTAAATAGTGTCTGTACAAACTTAACATGATGAACAGGACATTTACGCCAATGGATAACCAAAAATAACCTTTTGAATGCCAGGGCTCCAATAAGCCACACCTCCAATCTGATAGAATGCCAGCGCTACAATATATTATTAAAAAGGTTCAAATGTAACCCTCCCATCTCAAAAAGGTTCCGGTCTAAGCCTTTACACAGGGGCTCCTTGAAGACCCTTTTCAAAGGGGTTCCTCAAGTAACCAATTTTATATATGTTTCTTATCTACATTTTACAGAGTGGGATGAAATACAACAAAGAGGCAATATTTTGATACAGGAATGTACATCTTTATGAATAAACTCATACAGCCTTTTATTGCTGTCCTCTTTTGACCTTCTGAATGGTTCAGCTTCAAAATGACAGAACAAAAGAGATTATTTAATAAAAAATATTGAACTTAATACGGAAATGTCAAACGCTTAACTTACCAAATTGATCTGATAGGTAGTAGGCTACAGTACAATGGCATTTGGTAGATGCAACTTAGCCTAAGCTGCCTAAGCTAAGCACACAATGGAAAAGGTCTGGTAGCATCATTCGGATCATTTGTTGGATGAAAATGAAAGACATAAAAAGGAATTTGACAAAATGGCACTGTCCAACAGATGCCATTTCTGTGATGCGTAATAAACAAGCACCGCTTGAATGATAGCAGTTCGGTCAATGCCCTTCTCTTAACTTGGGAATTCAGTCATTTCGATAAGTGACCTTCATTTTTTTAGATGTAGTCATTGTTGACGTCTCGGCATATATACCAGAGCATGACGTATAGGAGGAGCAGGATGGCAAAAAGAAACAGAGTTATGAATGTGGCTTTGGTGACAGGGGACACGGACTGCATGACAGGGAGGACGGTTGAACGGAGCTGTGGAGCTTTCAGACTTCTCTGGTTATCAGGAAGCACCTGTCCCACAGCCAATCTAATAGGAAACGATTGTGCCATCTACAGTATACTGTATATATATTTTATTTTTTCTTCAAGGTGCTTGAGGTATGGTAGGCTATGGCTTGCATTCTATTAAAACTTCAACTTTAATTAGCTAAGCTACAAGGAGCCTATATCCATCTTCCTAATAATATTAGAATATCCAAAAGAGTCAACGTATCACCCCATTCCTCAGATTCATTTGAAGTTTAGTTCTTTATTTTACTTTCATTTATATTCGTTTTATTTGGGTCTGTGACTGCCCTCTCAAGATGAATCAGGTTAATCGGTGATGCTGGAGTACTCAGAAGCATCATCCTCATCCTCATATTCAGATTCAGATTCATCTTCATTTTCATCCTTCCCCCCCTCATCTGCGACACAAAACTCAGAGGGCAGTGGTCTGTTGGGAGCATCAAGGTAGTATGGAAGGGGACTTGTTGTCTTCGGCATGGGCACAGTTGTCTGGAGTGTGGGCTGGGACACACTTTGGTTGTTGGGCATATTCTCAGTGGGTACAGGAAGTGGTGCAGGTGCAGGGGATGCCATCCTATCAGTGGGTGACACCACAGTGGGTAATGTGACTGAAGTAAGGGGTGGCAGTGGGGTATTTGGGCCAGCACCCTCCAAGCGACGGACCCGCCCCACAAGCATCTCCACCAGCTGAGTGGCATGACTCTGATCAGTCCTGATCTTCAGGGTGAATTTGGCCTGGGTTTCTCTCTCTAGTCCATCACCTGCTGAGATGATCTCTATTTCAGTCAATTTCCTGCAAAACGTCAGACAGACTATGTTAACCTATATGCATGCTCACATATGGTCGATTTTGAAAAAATGCCTCCACGTCATTGTGACCCTACGTGACCAGACTTTGATCCTCTCTTACATTGCTGTAGCCCTCTGGGTTCTATTGCGTCTGACGAACCAGCAGCACACTGCTCCCAGCACCAGGAGGACGAGTAACAGAACCACCACAAAGATGATGAAGATGTCTGAAGCAAACCATTTGGACGCTGTTGCATACCTGTTCCCACTGGTACTCATGCCTGAGGTGTCTTGAGGACAGGGTGCCTCCTGGAATAGTGCCAGTATGCGTGGCGTATGCGAGACTAACGGAGGTCCAGATGTTTGTTGGTCCACTACTGTCTGTTCTTCAGTCACATCCATGTGTTAGTGAAGGGATAATGACCACTTAAACAGATCCATGCCGCTACATTTGATCTGATCACACATGCCCTCATATAGACTGTGTCTTTCTCCCTCTAATAATTATCCATCAGCATTTCAAAACCAAAGAAACACACTGATAGCAAATAAGAACAGGATGAGAGACTACCTCCCTCATGGAATGGAATGTGTTTACTGTTATGATGTCACAATTATGTTTATCTTCCAGTGCAGACACCATAACAATAGAATCATTGAAACATACAGTATCTACCCATATTAATATTTTTATTTTTTTTATTTCACTTTTATTTAACCAGGTAGGCAAGTTGAGAACAAGTTCTCATTTACAACTGCGACATGGCCAAGATAAAGCAAAGCAGTTCAACACATATAACAACACAGAGTTACACATGGAGTAAAACAAACATACAGTCAATAATACAGTAGAAAAATAAGTCTATATACAATGTGAGCAAATGAGGTGAGATAAGGGAGGTAAAGGAAATAAATAGGCCATGGTGGCGAAGTAAATACAATATAGCAATTAAAACACTGGAATGGTAGATTTGACAGTAGATGAGTGTGTAAAGTAGAAATACTGGGGTGCAAAGGAGCAAAATAAATAAATAAATACAGTAGGGGAAGAGGTAGTTGTTTGGGCTATTTATAGATGGGCTATGTACAAGTGCAGTGATCTGTGAGCTGCTCTGACAGCTGGTGCTTAAAACTAGTGAGGGAGATAAGTGTTTCCAGTTTCAGAGGTTTTTGTAGTTCGTTCCAGTCATTGGCAGCAGAGAACTGGAAGGAGAGGCAACCAAAGGAGGAATTGGCTTTGGGGGTGACTAGAGAGATATACCTGCTGGAAAGTGTGTAACCGGACAGATATATCCACAAAAACAAATGCAGGATATCTAAGTACACAGTGCACAGCACATCCTTGAAAAATACCTATCGAAACGTTGGGTGTTTATGTGCTGGATCTAAATAAATGGAAATACTAAGCCCATACACTACCGTTCAAAAGTTTGGGGTCACTTAGAAATGTCCTTGTTTTTTAAAGAAAAGCACATTTTTTTGTCCATTAAAATAACATAAAATTGATCAGAAATACAGTGTAGACATAATGTTGTAAATGAGTATTGTAGCTGGAAACTGCATATTTTTTATGGAATATCTACAAGGCCAGCATCCCGGAGTCGCCTCTTCACTGTTGACATTGAGACTGGGGTTTTGCGGGTGCTATTTAATGAAGCTGCCAGTTGAGGACTTGTGAGGCATCTGTTTCTCAAACTAGACACTAATGTACTTTTCCTCTTGCTCAGTTGTGCACCGGGGCCTCCCACTCCTCTTTCTATTCTGGTTAGAGACAGCTGCACTGTTCTGTGATGTATGAGATCTTCAGTTTCTTGGCAATTTCTCACATGGCATAGCTTTCATTTCTCAGAACAAGAATAGACTGACGAGTTTCAGAATAAAGCCTGTAATCAAACCCACAAATGCTGACGTTCCAGATACTCAACTAGTCTAAAGAAGACCAGTTTTATTGCTTAATTAATCAGAACAGTTTTCGGCTGTGCTAACAGAATTGCAAAAGGTTTTCTAATGATCAATTAACCTTTGAAAATGATAAACTTGGATTAGCTAACAACGTGCCATTGGAACACAGGAATGTTGGTTGCTGATAATTGGCCTCTGTACACCTCTGTACACTTGCAGGCACATCCTTGGAACTGCTGATTATATATGTTTTAATATATATTCCATTAAAAAGTCAGCTGTTTCCAGATACAAAAGTCATTTACAATATTAACAATGTCTACACTGTATTTTTGATCAATTTGATGTTATTTTAATGGACCAAAGAAAATGAGCTTTTCTTTCAAAAACAAGGACATTTCTAAGTGACCCCAAACGTTTGAACGGTAGTGTATATATAGCGCATCTAGAAAAAAATATTACTTTGAATTTGGCTCTAGCTTTTGAACGGTTGGAGAACCAATTGTTAAGCGGAGGGACACAGGGGAACCCAAAAGCAGACTCAGATGAGGAAACAGTGATGAATCAAAATATTTATTGTTACACAGAGAGATATGGAGTGCAGATCCGGGGAAGCTCGGATGAGTTGCAGAAAACCAGATGTGGAGACTGAGGTTGGAGTTAGCTGAGTAGAACAGGGTGAACAGGTCCTGAGGGGAATCCAAGGTAGTGGTGGTGAGTAAAATCCAGAGTAAGGTAGTTGGGTGGTGAGATGTGGAACAGGAGACAGAGCGGTGACTGCAATGAGAGGATAAACAGTGTCAGGCAGGGAAACAGGCACAGCAGAGTAACAGGATCTTTAATAATCATACATGGCTAGAATCATGAGCTGACTGAGCAGAGATTACAATCTGGCAGAGTGGAACTGGCAGGACTGAGTATTTGTAGAGGTCTTGATTATGGAACGAGTTGAAGCTGGTTTGGATCTGCTCCGACTCCAGCACACCTGTCTCCAACCACACAATCACACAGAGAGGGAGAGGAAGAGAGTGTAACTGCAGGGCAAGTAGACACCGGATTAACACCAGAGGGCGTAGCAGGAGCAGTTGTGACACCAATAACTGAAAGCTAACACTCATGAACCTGGGAATTTAACCCACTATCCTGGTATTGCAAGCATGTATGCTCTATCAAGTGAACTACAGAGGACCACACTGATGTATTTCAATTACTCCAAAGAATATACTTCCTTCAGACTGACATTTGGCATTACCTGATTTGACATATAGTATCTTTGTGCTATAAACTTTATTGAGATAATGGCAAAAGGCCATATTTAATAGATTCCTAAAATTATTTTTACACATTTGTTTCTGATATATACGATATATAATAAAATAGCTTTATGGTCCATGTTAATAGTATCTCAAATATGATGTGTGAATCCATTTGATATCATGTATGAATGAATTTGACTTTGTGAACCCCCCAACTCCTTATGGGTATGACGGCTTTCTCAGTGAGGTTGTTTCACAGAAGTGGCTACCTCAGAAATTTTAGTGACTGCCCCCGCCCTAAAGCCAACAATGTTAGAAAATCATATATGCAAATAGGTCATGGAGTACAAAGCTTATTCAGAATTCAATAACTTTAGACTGGTGGTTTAATGATGTTTATAACAAATGTCCCTTGGAATATCATGGAACAAGACTTCACTCATTATACATCTTATGGGATCTCTGACTTGTCAGTGTCTTCACCGCAGTGGCCTCTCACTTGGTTACTGTTGGCAACATTCTTGAGTCGTGGCAGCGATGGTGATGACCAGGGATGGGAGGGGACTGTTAGTCAGGGCTGGTTGGGGGGAGCTGGTGACCAGGGATGGGAGGGGACTGTTAGTCAGGGCTGGTTGGGGGGAGCTGGTGACCAGGGATGGGAGGGGACTGTTAGTCAGGGCTGGTTGGGGGGAGCTGGTGACCAGGGATGGGAGGGGACTGTTAGTCAGGGCTGGTTGGGGGGAGCTGGTGACCAGGGATGGGAAGGGACTGGTGGTGTGAGCCAGGGGGGGATAGCTGGAGCTCAGGGCTGGTTGGGGGCAGCTGGTGACCAGGGATGGGAGGGGACTGTTAGTCAGGGCTGGTTGGGGGGAGCTGGTGACCAGGGATGGGAGGGGACTGTTAGTCAGGGCTGGTTGGGGGGAGCTGGTGACCAGGGATGGGAGGGGACTGTTAGTCAGGGCTGGTTGGGGGGAGCTGGTGACCAGGGATGGGAAGGGACTGGTGGTGTGAGCCAGGGGGGGATAGCTGGAGCTCAGGGCTGGTTGGGGGCAGCTGGTGACCAGGGATGGGAGGGGCCTGGTGGTCCGAGCCAGGAGGGGATAGCTGGAGGTCAGGGCTGGGTCTGGGGAGGGTTTCCTGCTGGCCCTCCAGCAGGCATTGATGAACATTCGGGACAAAGAAGAGTAGGACACCTCCGACCATGGGAGGAACCCCAGCCAGGTAGAAGGCCATGTGGTAATCTCCAAAGTGGTCATGGAGTAGCCCTGCGAAGACACACAACTCATTATCACACAGAGAGGCACCATTGAGGAGCACTTCAAGGTGATTCACACAGTTGGAAACATGAAACAATTTACAATAAGGCTCATGTGCATACAGTACTGATGATACTAATATATACTGAACAAAAATATAAACGCAACATGTGACAATTTCAAAGATTTTACTGAGTTACAGTCGATTTGAAATAAATCAATTAGGCCCTAATCTATGGAGTTCACATGACTGGGCAGGTATGCAGCCATGGGTGAGCCGGGAGTGCAGAGGCCCATTCACTTGGCAAGCCGACACTGGGGAGCCAGGCCCACACTGGGGAGCCAGGTCAAGCCAATCAGAATGAGTTATTCCCCACAAAAGGGCTTTATTACAGACAGAAATACTCATCAGCTCATGAAACATGGGACCACCACTTTACATGTTGTGTTTATATTTTTGGTCAGTGTATATCCAATTGATATGTAAGGGTTACACAAGGGATGCAGGATAATACAGACATTTTGCATCAAAACAGTAATAATTTGTATCTGAGACAATGACACAGTGGGTTAGTGGCCATTTGAATTACTGTCCGAAAGGAGGTGAGACCTGCGAGGGGGGGTCCGGCAGTCATGGGGAGGGCCATTAGGCCCATCAGGTAGCCGATGGCCTGGGAGGCTCTCTGGGGGCCCACCAGTTCAAATGTCACAGGGGCCATGAGGGTGATGACGCAGCCGTCACACAGCCCCAGCAGTAGACACACTGCAACCAGCCCCTCAAACCTGACACACAAAGGGACCAGCATAGACGCCAAGCCAAGCACCATGAAGGAGCCTGCCTGGAGGAAGATGACAAGGACGGGGTTAAAGAGGTTTGTACACCACTATTTCATTCTAATCCTGTTCAACATTTAGTTCTAAGCACAACCTTAGAGTGTACAGTCGCTACACCATCCAGGGGAGGACTGTGTTCCTCTCTTATCTAGTCACGGTACTTCCTATGCCACGGAGTGTCAAACTCAATCAGCGCACATGCCATATTAAAAAAACACAAGGAATTCACGGGCCAGACATAACCTATTATGTTTGTTTTTACAAAAGAAAGTGCATACAACTGGCCTTTGTTTTACTTGAAAAAATATGGCCCTTTATAATGTCTGCATGATGCTGTATACAGCATTTTAATGAAAGACCCACACACACGAATATTAATCTATATAGCATTTCAACAAGTTAAAACAAAATAAGGAGCACTCAAATCATTGCCCCGATGATAGAAATGTGTTGTGCCTTGTGTTTGACGCATGTCCCATGTTTTTGAAAAACAAAAGCAAAAATGATAAACACAAATAGGTGCTGAGTGACGTAAAAAATCCAAGTCCAGGTCTGAAAATGATAAAGCCTTTAAAGTGTGGGCTAAGTCATTATTAAAATACACAGAGGTGTATCGGCTTACGCCTTCCCCAGGGTGTCTGAATGTCAACTTGGCACCTGTTATACTTTTCCTTTTCCTTTTCAATTACTATTCCCCGTCAAGAGTACCTGAGGTTGTTTTTGGAATACTTCCTGCTACTTTTCTGACTTCCTTTATGAAAATCCATGTGCACACCTCTTCAAATGAGTGGATTTGTAAAAAATTGAGCACACATGCATGCAATCTCCATAGACAAACATTGGCAGTAGAATGACCTTACTGAAGAGCTCAGTGACTTTTGAACGTGACAATGTCATCGGATGCCACCTTTCCAACAAGTCAGTTTGTCAAATTTCTGCCCTGCTAGAGCTTCCCCAGTCAACTGTAAGTGCTGTTATTGTGAAGTGGAAATGTCCAGGTGCAACAATGACTGAGCCACGAGTGGTAGGCCACACAAATTCACAGAACGGGACAGCCGAGTGCTGAAGCGCGTAGCACGTAAAAAAAAAGTCTGTCCTTGGTTGCAACACTCACTGCCGAGTTCCAAACTACCTCTGGAAGCAACATCAGCACAATAACTGTTCACCGGGAGCTTCATGAAATAGGTTTCCATGACCGAGCAGCCGCACACAAGCCTAAGATCACCATGCGCAATGCCAATCTTCGGCTGGAGTGGTGTGAAGCTCGCCGCCATCGGAGAAGTAGAAACGCGTTGTCAGAAGTGATGAATCACCATCTGGCAGTGCGATCGACGAATCTGGGTTTTGGGATGAATTGGGGTGAATTGGAATGCCGACTGCGAGCCAGGCTTAGTTACCCAACATCAGTGCCCGACCTCACTAATGCTCTTGTTGCTGAATGGAATTAAATCCCAGCAGCAATGTTCCAACATCTAGAGGAAAGCCTTCCCAGAAGAGTGGGAGCTGTTATAGCAGCAAATGGGGGACCAACTCCATATTAATGCCCATGACCTTGAAATGAGATGTTTGACAAGCAGGTGTCAACATACTTATTTTTGGTCATGTAGTGTATGTTCTGTTGGATGTGGTTTACCTGAAGGTAGATCTTGCGTGCCCCATGGAGCAGGTCTCCCACCCTGCCAAACAGCAGGCGTCCTACGCAGGAGGTCACCCCGATACACACCAGGAGGACCCACTCCTTCACTGGCGTCTCCACAAACTGCTCCTCCACAAAACTCATCTGATAAGAGGCATCAGTAGGATACACTGAACCACTGGCCAGGTATTGTCGAACAATCAGTATTAACAAAAGGTAAGGCCAGAGTTCAAAAAGGGAATGGGAAGTTCGTAGAGATTGCATTCAAGTTAAAGGTGCATATGTCAGATCAATCGGAAATTACCTTTAAATGTCACGTGTTCCACAAAACGCCTCAGATTAAATCCCGTCCTAAATGATAAAATGTTTAATAATTACACAGCTAACTCACCAGGTAAATGTAGGGCACAAAGTTGCCCAGCATAGCCGTAGCCACCCCAAAAGCCCACACCCTGTAATTAGGGAGGTGAAACACTCCCAGGTTGCAGTACCTCCTGGTCTGTGTCAGGCCCTGCTGCCAGCCACTGCTCAGGTTGGCAGATGAAAGCTGGGCCGTGTTAGTGGACAAATTCCTGTGGTAAAGGCGTGAGCAGAAGGAGAATGCCAGGGCTGCCTGGATTAGCATGAGGGCACTGAGGATCTGAAAGGTGGTGCTGAGGCCCAGCGGTGTCCCCACCTCCTCCAGCAGGGCAGGCAGGCTTATGGAGAAAACACTGCTGCCTGCCATCACCACCCCGTTGACCAGGCCGAGGCGCTGAGGGAAGTAGTGTCCCAGGGTCACCAGAGAAGGCAAGAAGACAAAGGAGGAGCCACAGCCAAACAGAACCCCATAGGTGAAGTACCACAAACCTAACGACCTTGGAGAGAAATACACAGTGACAGCAGCAATATAATGAAAAGACTTAAAATTCTTGAAAATTCATTTAAAATATATCACTAGGATATTCAGATTAACCCGTTTTAATTTGTACAGTAATTTATTGAAGAAAAGGTGCTAGAAAGAAGCATCCTAAGTTACATGGTGAATGAACTTGTCAGAAGTCCCAAGAAAGCCACAAGGGCCCCACAAATGGCCGTCACCCTGCAGCCAACGTGATCAACGTGAATCGATCAACTATTCAGTGTTGTCTGAACAATACTGTAGGTACCCAAGCAAAACTTTCCTCTCACCTATTGCAAACTGAGAAACGTCATTATTTGAGTCCTCGTGAGCTTTAACAAGCATCATATGTATGATTCCAAAAGACTTCTGAATCCCAAAGATTGATCCATTGCACCAGGTGGCTGCCAGGACAACAAGCCAGACGAACCGTCCCTCTGGGAACCACTCCAGGTCGGGAGCTGAATCTGCATGGGCACATGAGACAATCTGAGATGATGAGTCCTTGTTTTCCTCTGTCTCACTGTCAGGACGACTGCCATCTCTTTTCATTTCTTCATGCTCGTAATATGATAAATATGTTCCTAAGGACTGTGCAAGGCCTGGATCAGGTTTCTCAGACTGTGTTTTTTGGCTCTCCATCCTCTGAGATGCTGTCTCCAATTATCAGACCTCTCATTTTCCCATCAACATTGTGTTCATATCCCTGCAGGATGTCTTAGCTTCCCAGCATGAACCAATGATCCAAATCAATGCTGCTGCATGGGCATCACAGAGGATGTGAGCAAAGAGTAAAGATAGCAAGTGTTACGCTCAATCATTAACCACAACGAAGAAGCGTCATGGTCATATTTGACCTTTATTTAAGCAGGGAGTCACCATTGAGACCAGGGTCTCTTTCACAAGGGAGCACTGCATGTACAATTTCAATGACAAAATACAAAAATCTGAATAAAACAAGTAAAATACAGCACAATACAAATATTAGTGCTGAGCCATTAGCGCTGTATGAGGTCTGTTCGGTATCAGTTCGATTATTTTAAAAATAATCACAGTTTTCGACTTCAGTTTCAATATTTTTTTCGGACATTAGACATGCATTATCTGGGTTGAATGCTGTAACAACACAGAATAAAATAATTAGGCCTAATACAAGTCCCATGTGGACGTGACTGCCCATGAAGGCTTATTATTTATTAACCATCATTTATTCATATTACTTTACTTTAATAAAATATTTCAGATGTGTATATTACTGACTTTATTATTTAATTCCAAGTTATCATCTCATCTCTATAGAGCTGCTGTCTATGCTGTCTGACAAAATCACTATTTTAGTAGTTCTTCAAAGTAAATAAGGCTTTTATGACTGCTGAATACCAACTATCAATCACTTAGATCATTTATTGTCAGGTAGAGATATACCGAGAAGAAACTTTTCTCTATCCCGCAATGGATTATGGTCAATCTAGTTAATTACCATGTTTTCTTCGCTAAACAACGTACAATATTGACCTGTTGGAAACTACAACTCCCTACTACATCACACAGTTTGGGCTTCATCCATTGAGAAACTGCAATGAATAAATGCACATTGAGCTCACAGAAGAAAAAAATTAACTAAATGCTATTCAAATAACCGATGTCGGTTAATTAGTTGTTTAAAACCCCCAAAATAACGACATTTCAGTTAATCGCTCAGCACTAACAAATACTCAAAAAAAGGTTTAGTCCAGGGTGGATTCATGTCATTTGTAATCGAATTTGCTAATTGAATTTGACTGTGTAACTTTGATGCATGACCCTGGTCTCTCTTTCTCATTCCCCTTGCTGAGCCCGGCCTCATGGGCATTTTGCTTTCCCCTTTCCATTGACTGTTCAATTAGTCCCTCTTTGTGCTTGGCTTATCCAGAACGTGGGTGTTTAGAGTATGTGACGAATCAAATAGGCTTGTAGTGATGCGGTAGGGAGCTAACGCACTTCAGTGGTAGAAAAAATGTTTTGTTTATTGCTGCATTCAAAACAACTGGGAACTCAGAACTCTGACTTCAGTGCGTTCAAAACAACTGGGAACTCAGAACTCTGACTTCAGTGCGTTCAAGACAACTGGGAACTCAGAACTCTGACTTCAGTGCGTTCAAAACAACTGGGAACTCAGAACTCTGACTTCAGTGCGTTCAAGACAACTGGGAACTCAGAACTCTGACTTCAGTGCGTTCAAGACAACTGGGAACTCAGAACTCTGACTTCAGTGCGTTCAAGACAACTGGGAACTCAGAACTCTGACTTCAGTGCGTTCAAGACAACTGGGAACTCAGAACTCTGACTTCAGTGCGTTCAAGACAACTGAGAACTCAGGAAAAAAATGACAACCGACTCGCAAAAATCGTTTTGAATTGTCGTATAACTTGGAATTCCAAGTCAGAAACTCAGGCATCTTTCTAGAGCGCCGACTTTCCAACCTAAAGAGTTCCCAGTTGTCTTGACAGCACCATTAAACAACAAGTATGGCATTGCACAATTACACAAGGACCACAGCTTGTGAAAAAAGTTATCTTCACAACAATTTAAAGATATATTTGCTGTCTCTGTACACTGAAGAGAGTTTAGAAAAGTTCAATTGAATTGTGGAGTGGAAAGGAGATGGTTCCTTAAAGCAGAAAAGTGAATGGATGAAATCTGGTCGTTGGAGGAGTTGCTGCTACCTAATGGGGAGGACAACAGTCCATGCGGATGACTGGACTATCTGTATGCCTATGAGTTGTTCTCCTCCTTTTCAAGCGATATGTTTATCCTAGGCTGCCTGTCAATTCATAATCTGATTAAAAAATATTTCACTGTGTAAATTCATTGAGTAGGCATATATATACAGTGGGGCAAAAAAGTATTTAGTTAGCCACCAATTGTGCAAGTTCTCCCACTTAAGAGAAGCCTGTAATTTTCATCATAGGTACACTTCAACTATGACAGACAAAATGAGAAGAAAAAAATCCAGAAAATCACATTGTAGGATTTTTAATGAATTTATTTGCAAATTATGGTGGAAAATAAGCAAGATTTCTGGCTCTCACAGACCTGTAACTTCTTCTTTAAGAGGCTCCTCTTTCCTCCACTCGCTACCTGTATCAATGGCACCTGTTTGAACTTGTTATCAGTATAAAAGACACCTGTCCACAACCTCAAGCAGTCACACTCCAAACTCCACTATGGCCAAGACCAAAGAGCTGTCAAAGGACACCAGAAACAAAATTGTAGACCTGCACCAGGCTGGGAAGACTGAATCTGCAATAGGTAAGCAGCTTGGTTTGAAGAAATCAACTGTGGGAGCAATTATTAGGAAATGGAAGACATACAAGACCACTGATAATCTCCCTCGATCTGGGGCTCCACGCAAGATCTCACCCCGTGGGGTCAAAATGATCACAAGAACGGTGAGCAAAAATCCCAGAACCACACGGGGGGACCTAGTGAATGACCTGCAAAGAGCTGGGACCAAAGTAACAAAGCCTACCATCAGTAACACACTACGCCGCCAGGGACTCAAATCCTGCAGTGCCAGACGTGTCCCCCTGCTTAAGCCAGTACATGTCCAGGCCCGTCTGAAGTTTGCTAGAGAGCATTTGCATGATCCAGAAGAAGATTGGGAGAATGTCATATGGTCAGATGAAACCAAAATAGAACTTTTTGGTAAAAACTCAACTCGTCGTGTTTGGAGGACAAAGAATGCTGAGTTGCATCCAAAGAACACCATACCTACTGTGAAGCATGGGGGTGGAAACATCATGCTTTGGGGCTGTTTTTCTGCAAAGGGACCAGGACGACTGATCCGTGTAAAGGAAAGAATGAATGGGGCCATGTATCGTGAGATTTTGAGTGAAAACCTCCTTCCATCAGCAAGGGCATTGAAGATGAAACGTGGCTGGGTCTTTCAGCATGACAATGATCTCAAACACACCGCCCGGGCAACGAAGGAGTGGCTTCGTAAGAAGCATTTCAAGGTCCTGGAGTGGCCTAGCCAGTCTCCAGATCTCAACCCCATAGAAAATCTTTGAAGGGAGTTGAAAGTTGCCCAGCAACAGCCCCAAAACATCACTGCTCTAGAGGAGATCTGCATGGAGGAATGGGCCAAAATACCAGTAACAGTGTGTGAAAACCTTGTGAAGACTTACAGAAAACGTTTGACCTCTGTCATTGCCAACAAAGGGTATATAACAAAGTATTGAGATAAACTTTTGTTATTGACCAAATACTTATTTTCCACCATAATTTGCAAATAACTTCATAAAAAATCCTACAATGTTATTTGCTGGATTTTTTTTCCTAATTTTGTCTGTCATAGTTGAAGTGTACCTATGATGAAAATTACAGGCCTTTCTCATCTTTTTAAGTGGGAGAACTTGCACAATTGGTGGCTGACTAAATACTTTTTTGCCCCACTGTATATATATATACGCTATTCAATGCAGTATTATTCCTAATAATTACTCTTCAGCTCTTGGAGTCTAGACTAGGCCTACAATAGCTTGTTGTACACTTATCTTATTTCAAGCATTTCCTTTTCTACTACTAGCCTACCGCCTATCTAGGAGAGATTCCAGCTTTCTCTTGCTTGCTGAATGTAAAATACGGAAACCTAAAGAATTGGCTGTGAGTTTGAAAGGAGCAAAGGCAGTGATTTCAGCATGAAGCATTCCAAGCAGGACGTTTTAGCTCACATCACTGCAGTTTACAGCCCTGGCCAATAATAGTGTAGGCCTACTCACTAGATAACAATGATACATTCCTCATTGCACTGTGTTGTGGAAGCTTACAGTTAGAATAATGTCTAAAAACGTAGGACTAATCAATAGTGGAGCTTTGCATGGCCGAGCCCCCAGGGACTGCAGAGTGCAGCCTGGAGGAACGTACAGATCTGACATTTCATAATATGTTCACTTTGTTTCATTGCACTTTGACAGGTAAATATCTAAGAACTAGATAATATTTAACTTCTTCGGCTACACAACTCTGGCGCCTCTCTTCCAGTTGTTCCCGTGCGCAATAGGTTATAGCCTAGGTTAGGCTACGGACAATAGGCTATAGCCTAGGTTACGGACAATAGGCTATAGCCTAGGTTAGGTTACGGACAGTAGGCTATAGCCTAGGCTACGGACAATAGGTTATAGCCTAGGTTAGGTTACGGACAATAGGCTTTAGCCTAGGCTACAGACAATAGGCTATAGCCTAGGTTAGGTTACGGACAATAGTCTATAGCCTAGGTTACGGACAATAGGCTATTAACTTTCAGTTACTGGCCCAACACTCTAACCACTAGGCTACCTGCCGCCCCTTAAACTTAACCCCTAGCCTAGCCAATGTTAGCCAGCTAGCCAATGTTAGCCACCTAGCTAGAATTCATATGTTTTGCAAATTCGTAACATATATTACATTTAGCAAATGTTCAACATATAATAAAGAATTGTTATTCGTGACATGGACATCAACAAATTAATACATACTGTTAGAGTTGCGTAAATTCGAATCTGGTACCGGGATAAATATGACAATGAGACTCCAATTGTATACTATGTATTTTTTATTAGCTAAGCAATAAATGGCAAATGCAACTTTCGTATATACGGGCTCACTGTAATACCACGCAGGGCAGAACAGAGAACTGACAGGATGTATGTGAACAGTGTTCTTATACTGTGATGGACATAGTTCCAACACGTCTTTTGGCCTATCACAGTAGAGACTGAGCGCCTCTTGGCGCTTCTTGGAGTCCTCCCTCCGTCGATGTATAGATTCTTACTGTTCTGGTATTGCAGACTAGTTATAACAGTTGCTCAGTTCCTGCTATTGTGTTGTTCAGTATTTTTCCATCTCAGTTAAACCTTGTGATGACCACCCCTCCCTAGACCTGATTAACCACAACTTTGTAGGATACAGCAAGTAACACCATGTGCTCAATATTGTCACATACAAACACAAGGACAAAGCATCTGCTGGGCTGTTATCTACAGTTTTGCAACATGCAGGTCACACCATGTTACTCAGTTCTTGTCACACACACAAACAGGCAAGTAGATGTAGCAAGCAGTTGTTTAATCTCATGATGATGCTCAAGTGCACAAATGCAGATACCTCACACAGCCAACATCAGATAATATTTAATCATATATATGGTAATGGCTATAATGTAAAACACAGAATCCCACAATCCCCCTTTTTCACACCCCCAAATAAATATATATATGTGGTCCATCTGAAACATTTTTGTGAGAATTAGAGAACCACATACACTGTGTATACAAACTTAAGAACACCTATGACAGACTGAATAGATGAACCCAGGTGTAAGCTATGATCAGGTTAAAGAAGGATTTTTAAGCCTTGAGACATTTTATTTTATTTCACCAGGTCGGCCAGTTGAGAACAAGTTCTCATTTACAACTGGGACAAGGCCAAGATAAAGCAAAGCAGCGCGACAAAAAAAAACACAGTTACACATGGGATAAACAAATGTACAGTCAATAACACAATATACAAATCTATACACAGTGTGTGCAAATGTAGTAAGATCAGGGAGGTAAGGCAATAAATAGGCCATAGTGGTGAAATAATTACAATTGAGCAATTAAACACTGGAGTGATAGATGTGCAGAAGATGAATGTGTAAGTAGAGATACTGGGTGCAAAGGAGCAAAAAAAAAATATGGGGATGAGGTAGTTGGGTGGGCTATTTACAGATGGGCTGTGTACAGGTGCAATGATCAGTAAGCTGCTCTGACAGCTAATGCTTAAAGCTAGAGAGGGAGATATAAGACTGCAGCTTCAGTGATTTTTGCAATTCATTCCAGTCATTGGCAGCAGAGAACTGGAAGAAAAGGCAGCCAAGAGAGGCTTCGGGGATGACCAGTAAAATAAACCTGCTGGAGCGCGTGCTACGGGTGCGTGCTGCTATGGTGACCAGTGAGCTGAGATAAGGTGGAAACCTAACAAAGACTTATAGATGACCTGGAGACAGTGGGTTTGGCGACGAATATGTAGCCAGCCAACGAGAGCATACAGGTCGCAGTGATGGGTAGTATATGGGGCGTTGGTGACAAAACAGATGGCACTATGATAGCAAATTGGATGCAGTCTGAATAGAGTGTTGGAGGATATTTTGTAAATGACATGGCCGAAGTCAAGGATTGGTAGGATAGTCAATTTTACAAGGGTATGTTTGGCAGCATGAGTGAAGGAGGCTTTGTTGCGAAATAGGAAGCCGATTCTAGATTTAATTTTGATTGGAGATGCTTAATGTGAGTTTACAGTCTAACCAGACACCTAGGTATTTGTAGTTGTCCACATATTCACAACCATCCAGAGTAGTGATGCCAGACGGGCGGGCGGGTAGCGATCGGTTAACTTCTTCGATATAGGGGGCGCTCTTTTAATTCCCGTTTCAAACAAGATTCTGTCACGAAAAGATGCTCGACTGTGCATATAATTGACAGCTTTGGAAAGAAAACACTCTGACGTTTTCAAAACTGCAAAGATATTGTCTGTGAGTGCCACAGAACTGATGTTACAGGCGAAACCCAGATAAAAATCAAATTAGGAAGTGCCGCATTTTTTGAAACCGCCTCATTCCAATGACTCCTTTTATGGCTGTGAAGGAGCTAGGAGTCAGCTTACGTTTTCCACAAGGTGTCTACAGCATTGTGACGTATTTGTAGGCATATCATTGGAAGATTGACCATAAGAGACTACATCTACCAGGCGGTCGCTTGGTGTCCTCCGTTGCAATTATTGCGTAATCTCCAGCTGCAGTATTTTTCCGTTTGTTTCTGATGAGAAGCCAGCTGCCACCACTGATAGATTATTGAATAGATATGTGAAAAACACCTTGAGGATTGATTCTAAACAACGTTTGCCATGTTTCTGTCGAAGTTATGGAGCTAACTTGGAAAAAAGTTTGCTGCATTTTCCGGTATTTTTCTTAGCCAAACGTGATGAACAAAACGGAGCAATTTCATCTACACAAATAATATTTTTGGAAAAAAATGAACATTTGCTATCTAACTAAGAGTCTCGTCATTGAAAACATCCGAAGTTCTTCAAAGGTAAATTATTTTATTTGAATGCTTTTCTTGTTTTTGTGAAAATGTTGCCTGCTGAATGCTAGGCTTAATGCTATGCTAGGCTATCAATACTCTTACACAAATGCTTGTGTAGCTTTGGTTGAAAAGCATATTTTGAAAATCTGAGATGACAGTGTTGTTAACAAAAGGCTAAGCTTGTGTTTCAATATATTTATTTCATTTCATTTGCGATTTTCATGAATAGGAAACGTTGCCTTATGGTAATGAGCTTGAGGCTATGATTACGCTCCCGGATACGGGATTGCTCGTCGCTAGAGGTTAAAGAGCATGCATTTAGTTTTAGTTGCATTTAAGAGCAGTTGGAGGCCACAGAAGGAGTGCTGAATGGCATTGAAGCTCATCTGGATGTTTGTTAACACAGTGTCCAAAGAAGGGCCAGAAGTATACAGAATGGTGTTGTCTGTGTAGAGGTGGATCAGAGAATCACCAGCAGCAAGAGCGACATCATTAATGTATACAGATTAAAGAGTCAGCCCGAGAATTGAACCCTGTGGCACCCCCATAGAGACTGCCAGAGGTGCAGACAACAGGCCCGCCGATTTGACACACTAAACTCTATCTGAGAAGTAGTTGGTGAACCAGACGGGGCAGTCATTTGAGAAACCAAGGCTGTTGAGTCTGCCGATAAGAATACGGTGATTGACAGAGTTGAAAGCCTTGGCCAGGTCGATAAAGACGGCTCCACAGTATTGTCTTTTATTTATGGCAGTTATGATATTGTTTAGGACCTTGAGCGTGGCTGCGATGAACCAATGACCAGCTAGGAAACCAGATTGCACAGCGGAGAAGGTACGGTGAGATTCGAAATGGTGGGTGATCTGTTTGTTAACTTGGCTTTAGAAGACTTTAGAAAGGCAGGGTAGGGGTTGCAACAATTGCAGCGGATAATTTTAGAAAGAGATGGTCCAGATTGTCTAGCCCAGCTGATTTGATTGGGGTCCAGATTGTGCAGCTCTTTCAGAACATCAGCTATCTGGATTGGGGTGAAGGAGAAATGGTGTCAGTGTCTTAGAACTTTTTGGAGTTTGTGCTGCAGGATGCAAATTTGTTTGAAAAAGCTAGCCTTTGCTTTCCTAACTGCCTGTGTATATTGGTTCCTAACATCCCTGAAAAGCTGCATATCGCTGGGGCTATTCGATGCTAATGCAGTACGGCACAGGATGTTTTTGTGCTGGTCAAGGGCAGTCAGGTCTGGAGTGAACCAAGTGTAGTATCTGTTCTTAGTTATACATTTTTTGAACGGGGCATGCTTATTTAAGATGGTGAGGAAAGCACTTAAAGAATAACCAGGCAACCTTCTCTTCCAGGAGAGCCGGGCCAGGTCGATTAGAAAGGCCTGCTCGCTGAAGTGTTTTAGGGAGAGTTTGACAGTGATGAGGGGTGGTCGTTTGACCGTGGACCCATTACGGACGCAGGCAATGAGGCAGTGATCGCTGAGATCCTGGTTGAAGACAGCAGAGGTGTATTTAGAGGGCAGGTTGGTCAGGATGATATCTATGAGCGTGTCCGTGTTTACGGATTTACGGTTGTGCCCGGTAGGTTCCTTGATAATATGTGTGAGAATGAGGGCATCTAGCTTAGATTGTAGGACGGCCGGGGTGTTAAGCATATCCCAGTTTAGGTCACCTAACAGTACAAACTCTGAAGATAAATCGGTGGCAATTAATTCACATATGGTGTCCAGGGCACAGCTGGGGCTGAGGAGGGGTCTATAACAGGCGGCAACAGTGAGACTTATTTCTGGAGAGGTGGGTTTTTAAAAGTAGAAGCTCAAACTGTTTGGGCACAGACCTGGATAGCAAGACATAACTCTGCAGGCTGTCTCTGAAGTAGATTGCAACTCCACCCCCTTTGGCAGTTCTATCTTGGTGGAAAATGTTGTAGTTGGGGATGGACATTTCTGAATTTCTGGTGGCCTCCCTAAGCCAGGATTCAGACATGGCTAGGACATCCGGGTTGACGGAGTGTGCTAAAGCAGTGAATTAAAAACACTTAGGGGGGAGGCTTCGGATGTTAACATGCATGAAACCAAGGCTTTTACAGTTACAGAAGTCAACAAAAGATAGCGCCTGGGTAATAGGAGTGGAACTGGGGGCTACAGGGCCTGGGTTCACCTCTACAACACCAGAGGAGAGGAACAGAGGATAAGGGTACGGCTAAAGGCTATAAGAACTGGTCGTCTAGTGCATTGGGGACAGAATAAAAGATTTCTGGGCATGGTAGAATATATTCAGGGCATAATATACAGATAATAGTATGCAAGTACAGTGGGAGGTAAACCTAGGCGTTGACTGACGATGAGAGAGGTTTCGTCTCTGGAGGCACCAGTTAAGGCAAGTGAGGTCTGCGCATGTGTGTGGGGTGGGACAAAAAGAGCTAAGGCATTTTTAGCAGGACTGAGGGCTCTACAGTGAAATAAAACAGTAAGAACTAGCCAAGACAGCAGTAGACAAGGCATATTGACATTAGGCATAAAGCAAACACAGGTGTTGATCAGAAGATCTAAGACAACAACGGGTAAATGGCGATGAATAGGCAGAGCGGGTTAGTGAGGTACATACAGAACCTGAGTTTGAGGCCAACAGGTAAATAAAATGAGGTACTGTGTCATTGAAACAGTCCAGGGTTCATCAGCTGTGTAGCCGAGTGATCATAGGGTCAAAAGAGCAACAATAGATGAGTCAGGTTGATGTTCGGTAGTCACTACTACGCTAGGCGAGCAGGGGACACAGCGTTCAGAAAAGCTAGCTGGCCGGGGCTAGTAGATGGTTCTTCGGCGACATCGCAACAGAATAGCCTGTTGAGACCCCCTCGGACGGTTACGTCGGTAGACCAGTCGTGATGGATCGGCGGGGCTCCGTGTCGGCAGTAAAAGGGTCCAGGCCAATTGGCAAAATAGGTATTGTAGTTCAAGAATTGGCTGAAGGACCTCTTCGGCTAGCCGGGAGATGGGCCTAGCTCCAGGCTAGCTCCAGGCAAACTGGTGCTTGATTCGGGACAGAGATGTTAGCCAGGAGAAGCCACTCGGATAGCAGCTAGCTAGCTGTGATGATCCGGTGTAAAGGTTCAGAGCTTGCGTTAGGAATCCAGAGATGTGGTAGAGAAAGCAGTCCGACATTGCAGTCTGATATTGCGCTGTGCAGACTGGCAGGAATTGACCAGGCTGAAGCTGGCTAATGTCCGAGTTAACGGTGATGACCTCTAGCAGTGACTAATTGACTACTAGCTAGTTAGCTGGCTAGATTCTGAGAAAGTGTAAAAAATAGCAGATCCAAACCACATTGGGTGAGGAGGGTTGCAGAACAGTATGTTCAGTTCGTAGATGGAAATTGAGATTAAGAATATATACAAAGAAAAATGATATATACACAGGACGGTACAAGACAAATAGACGTCTGACTGCTACGCCATCTTGGAAAACAAAACATGGGTTGTGTATGTGTGCCATTCAGAGGGTGATTGGGCAAGAGAGAAGATTGAAGTGTCTTTGAATGGGTTATAGTAGTATGTGCCAGGTGCAGCAGTTTGTGTCAAGAACTGCAATGCTGCTGGGTTTTTCACACTCAGCACAGTGCATGCTGACACGGTCACCAGGTATACGGTGTTGCTTCCGGGTTAAATGGGCATTGTGTCAAAAAAAATCAGTGCGGCTTGTTTGGGTTGTGTTTCGGAGGACGCACGGCTCTCGACCTTCGCCTCCCCCAAGTCCATACAGGAGTTGCAGAGATAAGACAAGACTAACTACCAATTGGATACAAGAAAAATAACTATGGTCCACCACCCAAAGGACATCCAGCCAACTTTCAAAGATATTTAGTAAAAATCAAAATAACTTCACAGATCTTCATTGTAAAAGGGTTTAAACACATTCCCATGCTTGTTCAATGAACCATAAACAATTAATGAACATGCACCTGTGGAATGGTCATTAAGACACTAACAGCTTACAGACGGTATTAAGGTCACAGTTATGAAAACTTAGGACACCAAAGAGGCCTTTTCTACAGACTCTGAAACACACCAAAAGAAAGATGCCCAGGGTCCCTGCTCATCTGCGTGAACGTGCCTTAGGCATGCAGCAAGGAGGCATGAGGACTGCGATGTGGCCAGGGCAATAAATTGCAATGTCCGTACTGTGAGATGCCTAAGACAGAGCTACAGGGAGACAGGACGGACAGCTGGTCATCCTCGCAGTGGCAGACCACGTGTAACAACACCTGCACAGGATCAGCACATCTGAACATCACACCTGCGGGACAGGTACAGGATGGCAACAACAACTGCCCAAGTTATTCCAGGAACGAACAGTCAGTGCTTAGACTGTCCGCAATAGGCTGAGAGAGGCTGGACTGAGGGCTTGTAGGCCTGTTGTAAGGCAGGTCCTCAACAGACATCACAGCAACGTCGTCGCCTATGGGTACAAACCCACCGTTGCTGGACCAGACAGGACTGGCAAAAAGTGCTGACAAGTCACTGACAAGTCACGGTTTTGTGTCACCAGGAGTGATGGTCAGATTTGCGTTTATCGTGGGATCAATTGAGGTGGACGGTCCGTCATGGTCTGGGGTGGTGTGTCACAGCATCATCGGACTGAGCTTGTCGTCATTGCAGGCAATCTCAAAGTTGTACGTTACAGGGAAGATATCCTCCTCCCTCATGTGGTACCCCTCCTGCAGGCTCATCCTGACATGACCCTCCAGCATTACAATGCCACCAGCCGTACTGATCATTCTGTGCGTGATTTCCTGCAAGACAGGAATGTCAGTGTTCTGCCATGACCAGCGAAGAGCCCGGATCTCAATGAGCACATCTAGGACCTGTTGGATCGGAGGGTGAGGGCGAGTCCTTCCCCCCAAAAAAATGTCCCGGAACTTGCAGGTGCCTTGGAAGTGGGGTAACATCTCAACAAGAACTGGCAAATCTGGTGCAGTACATGAGATGCACTGCAGTACTTAATGCAGCTGGTGGCCACACCAGATACTTTTGACCCCCCCCCCCTTTGTTCAGGGGCACATTATTCCATTTGTTAGTCACATGTTTTGTGGAACTTGTTCAGTTTGTGCCTCAGTTGTTGAATCTAATTTTGAAGTTTGCTGAAAATAAACAGTTGACAGTGAGAGGAAGTTTCTTTTTTTGCTGAGTTTAGAATAGAATGAGAAGTTTAAGAAAGTTCTTAGCTGAGAGTTGGCCAGTGATTTTAAAACTTTGGAGGCAAGATAACTACCATCCAATTTATCTAAGTCGGAAAGATCTCCTTTGTGTAGAGGGAGGACATGCTGCTTTCCAGATCTTAGGGAGAACACCAGAAACAATTGTGAAGTTAAGAATATAGGTCAATGATTCTGCAATAAGTGGGACAGAGATGCACTTAGAACATCATAGATATAAAATGGTTGAAATTAAATGGTTGAAATTGAAATGTGTGTATCTGGGAGCGCATCATTCTCTAGTCTGTTTCGAGGTGGATAAAGGACAACTACTGGAATTAGAGGAATTTCCAGAAACGCATTTCAAATAGATGGCCAGTTGAGGCAATGAAATAAAGACATTTCAGCAACATGTCATTGTAAGAGCAACAATGTACACTTAGTCGCCATGGACTGGCCACATGGTACCATACCTCTCAAGCGCTCTGAAACAGCAATCACTACAAATACAAAACACATCTTTATAGGTATAGACAAGAAGCATAGTTTTATAAAACATGACTTCACAACACCATCCAACACATTTAATGTTAACAGGCTTGGGAATTCTATGCAAATGACTTAAGATACATTCAACTTCATACAATGACATTCAACTTTATACAATGGCAAACTACTAGGAACAATTACTTCAGTATAATTTGTGATTTAAAATACATGTAGTAAATAAACAAAATGGGTATAAAGAGCTGTGGCATTTTTTTTAAAGGATATACTGTGTAGCTTAATGCCTGGAGTCTTACATTGCATAAACTGTTTGGCAAGACTATTTAATATTGTATTGAGCAACATTAAGTTGAACACATCAGTACGTAAGAGATTAATATCAGTATACATATCAATATTACTGTCTTGAACATGACAATGGTTATTTACTGTCTCTTCCTCATTTTTTGGTGCATAAGGGTGTGTGGGTGCGTAGGAGCGTGTGTGTTAATCACCTGCGTAACTTCTATGTCTTCATGGTTTGTGGGCCCCCAGGTAATGCTTGCAAAGGCTACTACTTGTTCCTTGTTTTATTGGGAAAAGGATCACAAGCAGTGAGTCCTTTGGAGTATTCCATCAGTTTGTGCAGGGGACAGAAATGCATTGTTTCCCCCTCTCTGCCTTTACACCTAAGAGAGAGTAGATTAAGATTTGCAATGATTCTTCACCAGTCTTTCAGTGTTAGCTATGTGGATTGTGTGTGTACTCACTTTGTCCAGAGTGCCAGGCCACACAGAGACAGGATCACCATGGAGATGATGACCACGATGACCAGCGCACAGACCACCACAGCATCTGACACAAAACCAGGAGGTTGCTCTATATCAAGGGAAAAAGAGATGGGTTCAAATATCCATTCTTACAGGGGGGGGGGAAATATATCTACAGTACCTCCAAACGTGGAAGAAAGTGCATTGATCCAGTAATTAGTATGAGTTTTGTTATGTAAAAGTGAGGCATTTGCATGGAAGAGGAACAGGCAACTCTATAAATTGCATTTAAGGATATCATTTCTGTATGGAGAAATGTTTTACCACAATGTTACCTGGGTGACAGAACCAACGACTCCAATCACTCCAGAAGCCTCTGTCAGCACAGTAGTGGTGCACCCTGGACCTGACCCGGAAGCAGTGGGCTCCATCCATTGAGAGGAAAGTGAGGGTCATCTCCCTGGTTACATTCCTCTGCTTCTGGTGACAGGAACAGTATCAGATTTTAGGAAAACTTCAGAAAGTTTATTCTCTAACCAATAACAATAGAATTTGCTTCTTCAAAGCGTCATCTAAGTACCTATCAATTATTCAATAATGTTATGCGTCAAAACATTAAAGGTGTGAAAATATATATTGCTATATGAACTATATGAAGTTAATCCAGGCATGTCATACAGGGCGCGGTAAGGGCATACCAACATCTGCTGCCCGCCTACGCCCTCGCTGGTTTCCACCTCATACTCCAGGCAGTGGCTGGGGATACTTTCGTGGGGTAAGTCCCAGTGCACCTGGAGCCTCCTGTCCAGACCAGCCTCCAGATGCACTGCCTCTATGGCTGCAGGCTTCACTGCAGAGTACACACAAAGGAGTCATGTTTTCACAAAGAAAATTGAAAATGTCATTACCAGTATCATGCACTGAGAAAAAACTGTCAGTAGGAAAAACAGTTATGCAAGCCTCTTGGTAATGCAACACCCTGCTACACTCAACTCCCCGTGGAGTGAAAGAGGTATGTGATTGTAGGTGCGGGTAAGGATGGCAGAGAATATGACTGTTTCCTGGGAATTTATTTCCTTAACATGGTAATTGTGGGGAAAAGGGGCTGGATGGAACCAAAGAAATTAAAAGTTAAGAGTCCCCTCTCCTACTCATTTTAACACCACCTGGCGCACTATCCAAAATACACGGGGTGATCCACCCAGGTCTTACCTAGTGTGCATAGACAGAGTACATACTATGGGTAAATGTATGCCCACAGGCCTCTTGCCTAAGCACTCCCAAGGTGCCTTCCCCCCTGGGAACAAATGAAACAGAATAATACAAACTTAAAGTGAACAATTTCAATAATGAAAAACACTGAGTCCTATTGGCACGCGCATACCTCAGAAGTAGCAGCTACAAAATACTTTCAACAAAACTGTCTCTGAACAACAACCAACACAGAACATCCAAGAAACACTCTCTTCCTCAAAGGAACACTGGCTTTTCAAGCTATGAAGGAGTCGGTAATTGCCGACAGCTGTATCCCCTAACAAGAGTGCGAGATCAGAGCTCCAATCTGCAATGGGGCCAACCAATCAGCTGTTTGGGGGTATCCATGAAGCCATTTCCTGAAATACACATATACACAAACAAACCCAAAACACAGAAACTGGGGAACGTAACACGCTCACTGCAAAATCTGCAAACTCCCAGTTTGCAACAATAAAAAGCAACGCGCATCCCCAGTTAATAAAGTGGATGATATCTGTTTGGATATGTTAACACTGATTAAAAGACGTTATGGAAAGGAACTGTATGGGCAGTTGAACAATGTTTATGGAAAATAGCAAATATCCAAACAATAGCAGTATTGCATTGAAAAGGTGAGGCATATCATGGCCTGATGGGAGTGTTACCGTGGTTCTGAACTTGCAGGGAGAAGAACGCAGACCTCAAAGCCACCTTGGGGGAGGAGCTGTTCACACATATGTTGAAAGCACTAAATTCTGGGAGAGATTCCCTGGTGAATGTGCAGCCAGTCCTGACCCCATTGGAGTGGATGTACTGAGGGCACTCCTCAGCCTGCTCCATCTCCCGATGCCTGGAGATGCAATTTAGGGCAGCATTCACAGAGATTATATTAATCCAGTGAAACCAGTCTACACAGGTACAGACATGTAGGTAGTTTATATGGCAGGAGATATGTTATGATGGACATAATGTTATGATAGGGTGACATACCAAAAGTACAGACTGTGCTTGGAGTGGGCTGGCTCCTCTAATCCCACCTCCCAGGTGCACTCCATGACCTCCTTCTGGTAGAACACGCAGCCAAATCCCTGGACCCTGGAGTCAACTGGACCTGGTAGGAATTCAAAAGAGATGAAGGGATTCATAGATTATCATGAAGGTGCCTGTAGAGAATTCCATCCATACAGCACTCCCCTATCATTGATCATTTCCTATGTATAGGATAATGAGAGGAAAGAAGTCTCTCCCTCTTTCTGTCAGGCTATCGGTGTCCTTTAATCCGAACCAAACAACTCCATATCTACAAAATAATATTGTCCTCCTGACCTCACCTGTGTTATTGGGTGGCAGGACCATCTTTGTGAAGGGGCTCTTTAGCTCAGTGCCGTTAGTGCAGGCTCCCCTCAGTACGGTTGAGATCCGTACCCTGACCTCCTTCTCCAGGTCAAACTGAGCACGGTACCATGTCCGTACAGTCCTGATCACCTATTCATACACAGACAATATTACATTCATGTTATTCATACCTCAGGAACTTGGTCACCACTCTGGTGTAATAGCTATAGACACAGATCATATTGAAAAGATTTGGAAAATCTGAAAATGTATTCATGATTCTCTCATGAACACCACAGTATAATTTAATGGACGCTAAATGCGGTTATGTCTAAGCAACCACAAATCTAAACAGAGCCAAAGGATAACATTGTAGGGAAATATTCCCCCATGCGCATCATCACAGGCACACTTTGATCCACCCCTCTTCCCTGGCTCCATGTCCTGGCAAACATTACTCCCCCCACATATCCAGAGACGCCACAGAATGATTGGAAAGGTCCAAAACGCCCCACAACTGCATAAGACCTCCTCAACCCACCAAAGATATGCCTCCCATTAAGTAAGCCAATCTGGGAAGACCCACCCAATGACGACTTCAACACATATTTGACCTGGACACAATAATGGGGGTTAATGGACCTGACAGATAAGCACCTCATCACTATCCCCACACAACATCAGTCTGGTTTCACCCACCCCAGGAAGGAGTAGTCCACCTTCAATATTTTCAGGACTGGCCCATGCAACGCCTACCTCCACCGACGGAACATTAAAGAAAGCCACCAATGTGCCTGTGGGGTGGAGAAAACCATGCGCCACATTCTTGAAGTCTGTCCAATCTACAAACTCAGCGGAGGCCTACTCACCCTCAACACAGCAGGACCGGAAGCAATTGCTTGGCTAAGGGACTCTGCCTTCTCTAAATGAAATACAGTGCCTTGCAACGTTATTCATCCCCCTTGGCGTTTTTCCTATTTTGTTGCATCACAACCTGTGATTTGAATGTATTTTTATTTGGATTTCATGTAATGGACTTACACAAAACAAAACAGTCCAAATTGGTGAAGTGAAATAAAAACTGCATTAAAAAATGTAAGAAAAAATATATATTTAAAAAAAAAGTGGTGCATGCGATATGTATTCACCCCATTTGCTATGAAGCCCCTAAATAAGATCTGGTGCAACCAATTACCTTCAGAAGTCACATAATTAGTTGAATAAAGTCCACCTGTGTGCAATCTAAGTTTCACATGATCTGTCAGATCTCAGTATATATACACCTGTTCTGTTCTGAAAACACCACTAAGCAAGGGGCACCACCAGGCAAGTGGCACCATGAAGACCAAGGAGCTCTCCAAACAGGTCAGGGACAAAGTTGTGGAGAAGTACAGATCAGGGTTGGGCTATAAAAAAATATCAGAAACTTTGAACATCCCACGGAGCCACATTAAAACCATTATTATAAATGGGAAAGATTATGGCACCACAACAAACCTGCCAAGAGAGGGCTACCCACCTAAACTCACTGACAAAAAATCCTGAAGGAGCTGTAAAGCTCCACAGCGGAGATTGGAGTATCTGTCCATAGGAGTGCTTTAAGCCGTACACTCCACAGAGCTGGTGTTCGCCAAAAGGCATGTGGGAGTCTCCCCAAACATATGGAAGAAGGTACTCTGGTCAGGTGAGACTAAAATTTAGCTTTTTGGCCATCATGGAAAAAGCTATGTCTAGCGCAAAACCCAACACCTCTCATCACTCCGAGAACACCATCCCCACAGTGAAGCATGGTGGTGGCAGCATCATGCTGTGGGGATGTTTTTCCATTGGCAGGGACTGGGAAACAAATTCTTGGGGGAAACCCGTTCCAGTCTTCCAGAGATTTGAGACTGAGCTTGAGGTTCACCTTCCTGCAGGACAATAACCCTAAGCATACTGCTAAAGCAACACTCGAGTGGTTTAATGGGAAACCACTCTGGGAAACCAGAATTTTTGTCTTATTTCTTGTTTGTTTCACAATAAAACATATATTGCATCTTCAAGGTGGTAGGCATGTTGGATTATTACAATATTACAACCCCAAGTGTTTCTAGAATAACCCTCCAGTGTGTCAGGTGCACATTTGGCATTTGTCTAGTTATGTGTCCAGTGACTTACAGTCCATCTGTTCTGGTATGTGTTGAAGTATTCCAGGTGGTATCTCATTGAGCAGTCAGTCACGTTGGTCAGGCTGACAGGAGACGTCCAGTGGATGTCGAGCTGCCCAAGGTGGCCAAGGTCATCAACCCCAACGTTCTCAGGAGGATCCACTGAAAGTCAATGAGACACACAGTATTTCCAGGTCAAAGGTTGATAGAGCAAAGGCACCAAGCTTGCGGTAAGCATTAAAGGGGCAATTGGTACATACATTTCTTGACATTTAAATTATTTTTTCTTTATTTTTACTATTTTCTACATTGCAGAATGATAATGAAGACATCAAAATTATGAAATAACAATTATGTATTCATGTATAATATTTAAAAAAGTGTTAAACAAATCCAAATAGAT
This sequence comes from Oncorhynchus mykiss, assembly GCF_013265735.2. Classification (NCBI taxonomy): domain Eukaryota; kingdom Metazoa; phylum Chordata; class Actinopteri; order Salmoniformes; family Salmonidae; genus Oncorhynchus; species Oncorhynchus mykiss. The sequence continues at coordinate 30,798,959 of NC_048593.1, read as the reverse complement.
TTTAGAATCTGTAAAGTAGCCACCCTTTGCCTTGATGACAGCTTTGCACATTCTTGGCATTCTCTCAACCATATTCACTTGGAATGCTTTTACAATGGTCTGGAAGGAGTACCCACATATGCTGTTCACCCCGCTACCATCCAGAAGGCGAGGTCAGTATAGGTGCATCAAACCTGGGACCGAGGGACTGAAAAACAGCTTCTATCGCAAGGCTATCAGACTGTTAAACAGCCATCACTAACACAGAGAGGCTGCTGCCTACATACAGACTCAAATCATTGGCCACTTAGGTGTCCCGTTAGCGAGATAATTCCCCACAACATCCGGTGAAATTGGAGAGCGCCAAATTCAAATGACAAAATTATAATATAATAATAATATTAAACATTCATGAACATACAAGTGTCTTATATAATTTAAAGGCTTAACTTCTTGTTAATCCAACTGCGTTGTCAGACTTCAAAAAGGCTTTACGGCAAAAGCATACCATGCGATTATCTGAGGACAGCGCCCCACCAATATATATTTTTTTCAACCAGGACAGGCTTCACAAAATCACAAATAGCGATTAAAGAAATCACTTACCGTTGAAGATCTTGCTCTGTTTGCAATCCCAAGGGTCCCAGCTACAACATGAATAGTTGTTTTGTTCAATAAAATCTTTATTTATATCCAAAAAAGTCAGTTTAGTTGGCGCCATTGATTTCAGTAATCCACTCCTTCAACATACATACAAAGGAATCCAAAAAGCTACCGGTAAACTTTTTCCAAACAAGTCAAGCAATGTTTCTACACAATCCTCAGGTACCCTAATATGTAAATAAATAATAATATTTCATAAGGAAAGAACGGTGTTCAATAGGAAAGGAAAATAATGAAGAGCGTGCCCTCATTCACGCGTGCCAAAAGACTACTTTACCCTTTGGAAAGACTACTATTTTGTTCGACTTGTTCGTTTTTCAAGAAACAAACCTGAAACCCGGTATAAAGACTTGACATCTAGTGGAAGCTATAAGTACTGCAATCTGGGAGGGATTTTCATATATAGACCCATAGACTTGCATTGGAAAGGCTTGTGACCTCCCCAAAACAATTTCCAGATGGATTTTCCTTGGGTTTTCGCCTGCCATATCAATTATGTTATACTCACAGACATTATTTTTAACATTTTTAGAAACTTCAAAGTGTTTTCTATCGAATTCTACCAATTATATGCATATCATAGCTTCTGGGCCTGAATAACAGGCAGTTTACTTTGGGCACGTTAGTCAGGCGGAAATTCAGGATACAAGTTAATAAATGGATCACTAGTCACTTTAAATAATGCCACTTTAATAATGTTTACAACTTATACCATCTATTGCATCTTGCCTATGCCTCTTGGTCATTGCTCATCCATATACTTACATGTACATATTATTATTCCATCTCTTTAGATTTGTGTGTATTAGGTAGTTGTTGTGGAATTGTTAGATTACTTGTTAGATATTGATGCACTGAACTAGAAGCACAAGCATTTCGCTACACTCGCATTAACATCTGCTAACCATGTGTACAATTTTATTTTATTTGCTGAGCACTTGTTGGCTGGTTTCCTTCACTCTGCGGCCCAACTCATTCCAAACCATCTCAATTGGGTTGAGGTCGGGTGATTGTGGAGGCCAGGTCATCTGATACAGCACTCAATCAATCTCCTTCTTGGTAAAATAGCCCTTACACAGCCTGGAGGTGTGTTGGGTCATTGTCCTGTTGAAAAACAAATGATAGTCCCACTAAAGGCAAACCAGATGGGATGGCAAAGTGCTGCAAAATGCTGTGGTAGCCATGCTGGTTAATTAAGTGTGCCATGAATTCTAAATAATTCACTGACAGAGTCACCAGCAAAGCACCCCCACACCATCACACCTCCTCCTCCATGCTTCACAGTGGGAACCACACATGTGGAGATCATCCGTTCACCTACTCTGCATCTCACAAAGACATGGCGGTTGGAACCAAAAATCTCACATTTGGACTCATCAAACCAAAGGACAGATTTCCACCGATCTAATGTTCATTGCTCGTGTTTCTTGGCCCAAAATTTGAATTTTGACCATGAAGGCCTGATTCACACAGTCTCCTCTGAAAAGTTGATGTTGAGATGTGTCTGTTAAGTAAGGCAGCTCCAAAATGCAGGTGTTTCAGCCTAGCTCAGTGCTTTCTGTGGTGGTGGTGGTGGGGCAAGCCAGCAGAAAATATGTAGAATTACGCCGTGATTGGCTCAGTGTTCTGTCACTCATGTGGACACTACGACACCGCCAAGTCTTAGGGTAGAGCTAGAACATTCAGCCCCTTGGGTGCTACCATAGAGTTACGTTAGAAGTGCCCATCCAAGAAGGCTCAAGGTCATTGGCCGCAGATAAAATTACGTCAAATCACGTTATATGTACTGTAGCTTTGATCATGACATGTCAACATCATACTTTCAAAATGTTAACTAGCAGTCATCATCATGAATCATCATCATGAATCAAGTCAACAATCTACTGACAAATCCTTTTTAATCCTTGTCATTTAAAGAGAAATAATGAAGAGAAATTAAAGATAAAACGTATCGGTGCTCATCGGTCATTGGACATAAACATTACACAACAAGTTGTTAATCCCAAATTTAAAAAGTGAGTGGTTTGGAAGGAGTCAGTGACAGTGGCTAACTGCAAGCATTTCTAAGCAATCACTAGCCTGCTATTCGGTGTAGTGGCTGTGTGGTCCCAAATTTGGGATTACGGGGCTTTTTTCCAAATTTAAAATTATAAACAATCAACATTGGCCATGGTGTCAATGAAGCATGATTTGTGCCGCGGTCATAACAACTCGGAACTGCGACAACTTGACTTCAGTGAGTTCAAGACAACTGGGAAGTCGGGAATAATACGTTTTGAACGGTCATCCAACTCGGAATTGTTCCCAGTTGTTTTGTAAGCACCATAAATCCAGAGAATGCCAGACTTTGATGACAGAATTTGCCCATGAAGGACCACCTTCCTGTTCAAGTGAGCACACTACAGAGTCCAGAAATGTATTGTATGCTGCTGCATAAATTATGTAATATGCCAGGGAGATATGTATACCGTAGCTAAGAAAGTGCATGTTGTGTAGTAAGCTGTTTGTAGCCCATTTGCCTCACCCTAATAATTTGGTATATTTACCCCTCTTAACTTCACCTAATGTTCTGACTTGGTGGTGCACATGTAGCCTATAACATGTTTTAGATGAATGTAATCATCGAATATTGTAAGAGCTTTTATTGTCTGCTTCTATGCCCCCTTTATTTATCCTATGGTTCTGACTTCTGTACAGGGAGAACACTGTAAGAACGGCCCATGTTCTGAATTCTGTCACTGTACATTTCAAAAGTGCTAAACAAATAATTATATTGACTACGTCTGTCCGAACTCGCTCATTAATGTCTTAATCGAAATTACATATTGCCTCTTATCAGCTTGTCGTCCCCTTATGCCATAGTTTTTACATCTAAATTGTCATTAGAATAGCCAGGTGTGGCAGTGGTAAGATGTGGTAAGATGTAGGCCCTAACAGTTCGTGAACACTGTTTGTCTCCATTATAGTGCAATTAATGTATTGTTCAGTGATGTGTCCTGGCAACCCATCATGATGCACACCTGGCAACCACCTGGACTTCTTCACTACCCTGATTACTTCTCCTTTTTCTAGCACTCATTAGCATCATTCTTCAGACAGTATTGGTTCCGTTTTCATGTCCAGACGCTTCTCTTCTTTTGTAATGCTCCATGTTCGTTATTATTCAACTCATCATTTGCACCTGCTTCCTGAATCCCTGCGTCTACGTTACAGAATACTGCCTCAGAAATGATGGAGCAACAGGGTCATCTACTCCACCAACACCATGACCAGCTGGCTCACCATGACCATGAAGGAGTTCCTCCGCATTTTCCACCATCTCAACACCACCAGCAAGGTTCTCCATACCTCTGACGGAGGGCCTCTTAACACGGGTCGTCACAGTGAGCCAGTCCCACAACCTACCTAGCCATCCGCCCAGGTCAACGATGCCTGATTTTCCCTTCGGGAGATGTATGATAGTACTCCATTGAAAGGCTTCCTACTCCAGTGCTCCCTCTCTTTCGCCTATCAGAAGGGAGCCCCCACCACGAGAGGTCCAAGGTTGCCATGGTAATTTCCCTGCTGGCTTGACGGGCATTGGAGTGGGCTACGGCGGTCTGGGAGAGAGGAGAGGATGAGTTGGGTTCCTATGAGTGGTGCATGGCTCTGTTCAGGGCAGTCTTTGACCATCCTCCAGAGGGCAGAAAGGGAGGTGAGCTACCTTTTCAACTCCAGCAGCGTGCCCAGACCGCTGTGGAGTACACCCTCATCTTTCAGACTGTGGCAGCCTCCAGTGAATGGAATGAGCCGGCGCTCCGCACTCTATTCCGCAGTGGACAGCACGAGGAGGTCCAGAAGGAGTTGGCATGTCGAGATGACAACTTATCCTTGGATGCTCTCATCTCGGTGGCCATCCATCTGGATAGCATCAGTGTCCACCTCACCACTCGCCTCCCTCCTTTGGCTGTCCTGAGGCAGAGCCTGAACCCATGGAGGTGGGGGCCACGCACCTCTCCGCGGCATCGCCGGACAGAGCTGGGGCTCTGCGCCTATTGTGGCCAAGAGGGACACCAGCTTCATTGGTGCCCGGTGTGTCCTAACCTGGGGTGCACTAGAGCAGAGGGGCGGCCCGTGACCTTCTGTCTCCCAGTGTAGGCATGAGTATTCCATCATCACTTTCCGCCAAATCCTTTCTGGTGTCAATTTCACTGGCTGGCTATCCCCCATGGATCTTCCCTTTCTGATGGATTTACCACTATTCTGGTTGTTGTTGACAGATTCTCAAAATGATTCCTCTCTCTGGTCTACCTACCGCTCTCTAGTTCGCTGAGGCACTATTCCAGCAAGTCTTCTGCACTATGACCTTCCGGAGGACGTTGGTTCCGACCGTGGTCCTCAATTCACATTTCGGGTCTGGAAAGCCTTCATGAAGAAGCTGGGGGCCACGGTTAGCCTCACATCTGGGTACTGGCCTCAGTCTAACACGCAGGTGGAGAGGACCAACCAAGAGCTGGGGAGGTTCCTAAGGAGTCACTGCCAGGACCGGCAGGGGGAGTGGGCCCGGTTTTGTCCCTGGGCAGAATACGCCCAGAACTCACTTCGTCACTCCTCCACTGGGCTGACTCCCTTCCAGTGCATCCTGGGATGTCAACTGGCCTTTGCTACGTGGATTCCGAGCCAGACCGAGGCCTCTGCAGTTGACGAGTGGTTCTTGCTTGCAGAGGATTTGTGAAACGCCACCCACGTAAGGCTCCAGCACACTGTTCACCATCAGAAGGATCAGGCGGATGGCCACCACAGTAAGTTTCCCGTGTTTCATCCTGGTGATCGCGTCTGGCTCTCCACCAGGAACCTCCTACTCCACCTGCCCTGCCGGTTGCTGCGTACTCCACACAGGGAAGGAATCGGGCCCATTACCCCTGCCGGTCCTGGCAATGGCTCCTCAGGAACCTCCCCAGCTCCTGGTTCATCCTCTCCACCTGCCCGTTAGACTGAGGCCTATACCCGGAAGTGAGGCTGACCGTGACTCCAAGCTTCTCCATACCCGTGATGTGAATTGGGGTCCACGGTCGGAGACAATGTCCTCTGGAAGACCATAATGCCGGAACACTTGCTGGAACAGTGCCTCGGCAACCTTTAGAGCAGTAGGGAGACCAGAGAGAGGGCTGAAACGACAGGATTTTGAGAATATATCCACAACCATGAAAATGGTGGTGAAACCGTCAGTGGAGGGGAGATCATTGACAAAGTCAATGGATGGATGAGACCAGGGACGCTGGAAGGAGTTTCCCTGCTGGAGCGTCCCGAGGGGACTTAGTTTGGGCACACACAGAACAGGAGTTGACGTAGCGAATAACGTCGTGCGCCAAGGTGTGCCACCAATACCTTTTGGAGAGCGATTGTATAGTACGGGTGATCCCAGGATGTCCAGCGACGAGAGATGTGTTTGCCCAGGTCAACAGCCACTCCCTTATCCCCATGGGGACGTAGGTGCGCTCAGGAGGACAGGTAGAGGGTGCGGGTTCCCTCTCCAGAGCCTGGCAAATGTCCACATCTACGTTGCAGACCACAGAGGCTATGACTCGAGAAGGAACAGGAAAACAGGTCCTCCGGTATTTGGGTGACCAGTCCGTGATTCTCATCCTCGACCATGAGATGGTGGGGTTATGGCGTTGCAGCCATGGGAGGCCGAGAATGATCTGGTGAGCTGGTGCCCTAATGATGAAGAAGGGAATGTTTTCCTGATGTATGGGCTCCACGGTGAGGATTTTTTACCTTTATTTAACTAGGCAAGTGAGTTAAGAACAAATTCTTATTTTCAATGACGGCCTAGGAACAGTGGTTTAACTGCCTGTTCAGGGGCAGAACGACAGATTTGTACCTCGTCAGCTCGGGGATTTAAACTTGCAACCTTTCGGTTACTAGTCCAACACTCTAACCACTAGGCTACCCTGCAGCCCCTATAGTTAGTGGTGTGGTGATGTAGAGTGCCTTGCGAAAGTATTCGGCCCCCTTGAACTTTGCGACCTTTTGCCACATTTCAGGCTTCAATCATAAAGATATAAAACTGTATTTTTTTGTGAAGAATCAACAACAAGTGGGACACAATCATGAAGTGGAACGACATTTATTGGATATTTCAAACTTTTTTAACAAACCAAAAACTGAAAAATTGGGCGTGCAAAATTATTCAGCCCCTTTACTTTCAGTGCAGCAAACTCTCTCCAGAAGTTCAGTGAGGATCTCTGAATGATCCAATGTTGACCTAAATGACTAATGATGATAAATACAATCCACCTGTGTGTAATCAAGTCTCCGTATAAATGCACCTGCACTGTGATAGTCTCAGAGGTCCGTTAAAAGCGCAGAGAGCATCATGAAGAACAAGGAACACACCAGGCAGGACCGAGATACTGTTGTGAAGAAGTTTAAAGCCGGATTTGGATACAAAAAGATTTCCCAAGCTTTAAACATCCCAAGGAGCACTGTGCAAGCGATAATATTGAAGTGGAAGGAGTATCAGACCACTGCAAATCTACCAAGACCTGGCCGTCCCTCTAAACTTTCAGCTCATACAAGGAGAAGACTGATCAGAGATGCAGCCAAGAGGCCCATGATCACTCTGGATGAACTGCAGAGATCTACAGCTGAGGTGGGAGACTCTGTCCATAGGACAACAATCAGTCGTATATTGCACAAATCTGGCCTTTATGGAAGAGTGGCAAGAAGAAAGCTATTTCTTAAAGATATCCATTTAAAGTTTGCCACAAGCCACCTGGGAGACACACCAAACATGTGGAAGAAGGTGCTCTGGTCAGATGAAACCAAAATTGAACTTTTTGGCAACAATGCAAAACGTTATGCTTGGCCTAAAAGCAACACCCTGAACACACCATCCCCACTGTCAAACATGGTGGTGGCAGCATCATGGTTTGGGCCTGCTTTTCTTCAGCAGGGACAGGGAAGATGGTTAAATTTGATGGGAAGATGGATGGAGCCAAATACAGGACCATTCTGGAAGAATGCAAAAGACCTGAGACTGGGACGGAGATTTGTCTTCCAACAAGACAATGATCCAAAACATAAAGCAAAATCTACAATGGAATGGTTCAAAAATAAACATATCCAGGTGTTAGAATGGCCAAGTCAAAGTCCAGACCTGAATCCAATCGAGAATCTGTGGAAAGAACTGAAAACTGCTGTTCACAAATGCTCTCCATCCAACCTCACTGAGCTCGAGCTGTTTTGCAAGAAGGAATGGGAAAAAATGTCAGTCTCTCGATGTGCAAAACTGATATAGACATACCCCAAGCGACTTACAGCTGTAATCGCAGCAAAAGGTGGCGCTACAAAGTATTAACTTAAGGGGGCTGAATAATTTTGCACGGCCAATTTTTCAGTTTTTGATTTGTTAAAAAAGTTTGAAATATCCAATAAATGTCGTTCCACTTCATGATTGTGTCCCACTTGTTGTTGATTCTTCACAAAAAAATACAGTTTTATATCTTTATGTTTGAAGCCTGAAATGTGGTAAAAGGTCGCAAAGTTCAAGGGGGCCGAATACTTTCGCAAGGCACTGTATGTGTGATGGTTCTGGATCCTAGTGGCTTATTATCAACGGTTTGAACCAGAAACAAAGAGGAGAGCGGGTATGAGGTGATGTTCAGAGACGAGTCAAGGGTCTGGTCAATAAAGTTCCCCGCAGCACCGGAATCCACTAGAGCTGTAGAAACAGAGGGACAGCCAGCTAGTGTGATCAACACTAAAAAGTGTTTGGCAGAAAATGATGAAGATGGGATACTCACACCTGCCCCAGGAGATGGAAGATCACATGACCGTCCCTCTACTCCCGTGGATCCCGAGATGGGACGTACCGGACATTGCTGAAGCTGGTGCCCCCTTGACCACAATAGAGACAGAGCCCCAGCTGTCTCCGTCTACATCGGATGCTGCTACTGTCCAGAAGGTGAGCGCGTACTGGGCAGTGGTCTGGTCATCCTGCTGTAGTTGGAGTAGGCGCTCACCCCTCTCTCTGCCCTCCGGTGGATGATCAAAGATCTGAACAGAGCCATGAACCCCTCATACGAAGCCAGCTCCTCCTCTCCTCTCACCCAGATGCCTGCCATCAGCAGAGAAATAATATAAATAATCGTGGCAACCTTGGACCTCTTGGTGGTGGGGAATCCCATATGGTGCGCAAAATAGAGGGAGCACTGGAATAGGAAGCCACGGCATTTAGATAAAATTCAGTCATATTTATTGCGGAGGGACAAATGGGCATCGCTGACCTGGGCAGACAGCTGAATGGACTGGTGTGTTTGCTGGGTCGACTGGTGGCAGAGTATCCTACGCTAGAAGAAGGCAACGCTACTCAGGTATGTTTGAGACTTGGTCTCAACCTTTAAGTCTTTACTGAAGACTCATCTCTTCAGTAGGTCATATGATTGAGTGTAGTCTGGCCCAGGAGTGTGAAGGTGAACGGAAAGGCTCTGGAGCAACGAACTGCCCTTGCTGTCTCTGCCTGGCCGGTTCCCCGCTCTCCACTGGGATTCTCTGCCTCTAACCCTATTACAGTGGCTGAGTCACTGGCTTATTGGTGCTCTTCCATGCTGTCCCTAGGAGGGGTGCGTCACTTGAGTGGGTTGAGTCGCTGACGTGGTCTTCCTGTCTGGGTTGGCGCCCCCCTTGGGTTGTGCCGTGGCGGAGATCTTTGTGGGCTATACTTGGCCTTGTCTCAGGATGGTAAGTTGGTGGTTGAAGGTATCCCTCTAGTGGTGTGGGGGCTGTGCTTTGGCAAAGTGGGTGGGGTTATATCCTGCCTGTTTGGCCCTGTCCTGGGGTATCATCGGATGGGGCCACAGTGTCTCCTGACCCCTCCTGACCCCTCCTGTCTCAGCCTCCAGTATTTATGCTGCAGTAGTTTATGTGTCGGGGGGCTAGGGTCAGTCATTATCTGGAGTATTTCTCCTGTCTTATCCTGTGTCCTGAGTGAATTTAAGTATGCTCTCTCTAATTATGTCTTTCTTTCTTTCTCTCTCTCTCTCGGAGGACCTGAGCCCTAGGACCATGCCTCAGGACTACTTGGCTACAATGCCACTTAATATAATGTTTACATACCCTACATTACTCATCTCATATGTGTATATATATATATACTGTACTCATTTAAACTGCTGCATCTTGCTGCATCTACTGCATCTTGCCATCTTTATGTAATACATGTATCACTAGCCACTTTAAACTATGCCACTTTATGTTTATATACCCTACATTACTCATCTCATATGTATATACTGTACTCAATACCATCTACTGCATCTTGCCTATGCCGCTCTGTACCATCACTCATTCATATATCTTTATGTACATATTCTTTATCCCTTTACACTTGTGTGTATAAGGTAGCAGTTGTGGAATTGTCAGGTTAGATTACTCGTTGGTTATTACTGCATTGTCGGAACTAGAAGCGCAAGCATTTCGCTACACTTGCATTAACATCTGCTAACCATGTGTATGTGACAAATACAATTTGATTTGATTTGCTGTCTATCACCTTGATTACTCAAAATTCTCTCAACCTGTGCGCCTACATTGTAAACTTTCATTCACAGGCTAAGTTGTAGCAACATCATGATGGGTATAGAAAAATGATAGTATCATATAGTAAGTAGGCTAAATCTATCGATGTTACATTGAGCTGGGTGAATGGAATATGAATGACAGTCATCCAATATGCTGTAATAGAAATAAGGTAATGTTCATTAAAAAAAAAGTATAATCTTCCCTCATCTTAAACAACACCGACCGCCACTGATTTATTGCCACAGGGGCCCACCTCTTGCCTTCAGAAAGCATTTTTGTTGTGTTACAGCTTGAACTCAATATTGATAAAAAAAAAAATAATCTAATTCACCCATCTACGCACAAGTGAAAACATGTTTTTAGAAATGTTTGCAAATTTATTGAAAATAAAATGCATAAATATCTAATTTACATAGGTTTTCACACTCCTGAGTCAATACTTTGTAGAAGCACCTTTGGCAGCAATTACAGTGGTGAGTCTTACCCAGAAAGTCTCCAAGAGCTTTCCACACCTGGACATTTGCCCATTATTCTTTTCAAGATTCTTCAAGCTCTGCCAAATTGATGTTTTGATACACCATCCAAAGTGTAATTAATAACTTCACCATGCTCAAAGGAATATTAAATGTCATTTTTTTTCTTATTTTCTTTTTTTACCCATCTACCAATAGGTGCCCTTCTTTGCAAGCGGTTGGAATTCTGCCTCACATCCAAGACCTTCACAACAATTTATTTGGGACCAGCTTTTGTTTTAGATCAATCTGATGTAGAATGGAAATCTGCCTGTGATTACAAGTTATTACAGTAAGACAGTGATGAATGAATAGAAAAATACACCTGTAGAGACTAACCTGTCATTTCTTGTGGCTTGATGCACTGACTCCAGCCAGATATAAGCATTAATATGGCTGTCAGCCACCACCCTTTTCTACTCTTCAGCATTCTCTTAACTGGCCCCTGGAATATCATGAGAATTGAATTGTACAATTTACTATTGATAAATCAATCACATATATCTTATCATGAATTATACTCTCAGCAAACACCAGTATAGTACAGTACAGTCCAGTAAAGTATGGAATCTGAAGGGTATGGAATGATCCTGATAAACACAATATTATGTAGATGAAAACAAAACATGCATTATTTAAAATAAATGTGTAATTGTCTTGATATAAACCTCAGGTACAGTGCCTTCAAAAAGTATTCATAACCCTTGACTTATTCCACATTTTGTTGTGGGATTAAAATGGATTTCATTGTAATTTGTCAACCATCTACACAAAATACTCTAATGTCAAAGTGGAAGAAATCACCTTTACTTTCTGAAGGCACTGTACCTTTTAAGTCTTAATGATGTGAAGAGAATACATGCACAAGTTATAATCTATTGTACTGAATGCCATTGAATTCTCTATAGAAATCAATATAAATATACTGTTTTTAATGTACTTAGTAAATGTTTTCAAGCATGTACAGTAGAGAATGCATACACTATACAGTGAATGCATGCTTTTGAATTAAAGCATGTGTTTACAAAGGCAACCCACAACTTGTATGTTTGCTTTATGTCAACAGTTTAGCAGACTATACAAATGCTATAATTTGGATACAATACAGAGAGAACAGAGAAGATAAAAGTGCATAGCCACAGACAAGGAGTACTTACTGTGAATTGAGTGAGAGAGCTCCTGTGTAGATGTTTGACAGCCTGCACCATCTAATCAGGGCTGTGCGAAGTGCCTGCTTTTGTATTCTCTGGTGAACTACAGCGCAGCAGAAGCAGCAGGGAAAGACTACAGTATGTCTCAGGGGTCATGTATTGATGTCTCAGGGGTCATGTACTGTACTCTGTAAGTCTGGATTCTCTGCCAAACAAGGAAGCTCATATTTAGTGTGAGTCTGCAGTTTAATCAGATTCCTGATGAACAGATGTATAAATAGAATGTGAAAGCCCTGTCAGCCTGTCCACCCAGCCTGTGAGTGTGGTCATGGATGTGGTTCTGTGGAAGGGGAGTCAAATATGCTGTTGCTCTGACCTGGATGGGTGGGGGTTGCAGGCTGAAGGTCTCTCATACTAACGGATGTTTTGTTTCCATTTTCCCTTTTCCCAGGAATCATATATATATATACACACACACTCTAAGTGGCGATATCAAAAATATACAGTATACAGTCAAAGTTTGGAAACATTTACTCATTCAAGGGTTTTTCTTTATTTGTACTATTTTCTACATTGTAGAATAATAGTGAAGACATCAAAACTACGAAATAACACATATGGAATTATGCAGTAACCAAAAAAAGTGTTAAATAAATAAATATATAGATGTATATTTGAGATTCTTCAAAGTAGCCACCATTTTCCTTGATGACAGCTTTGCACGCGCTTGGCATTCTCTCAACCAGCTTCATGAGGTATGAGGTCACCTGGAATGCATTTCAATTAACAGGTATGTCTTGTTAAAAGTTCATTTGTGGAATTTATTTGATTCTTAATGTGTTTGATCAATCAGTTGTGTTGTGACAAGGTAGGGGTGGTTTACAGAAGATAGCCCTAGTCCATATTATGGCAAGAACAGATCAAATAAGCAAAGAGAAACGACAGTCCATCATTACTTTAAAACAAGAAGGTTAGTCAATGCGAAACATTTCAAGAAAGTTTCTTCAAGTGCAGTCGCAAAAAACCATCAAGTGCTATGATGAAACTGACTCTCATGAGGACCGCCCCAAGAAGGAAGACCCAGAGCTATCTCTGCTGCAGAGGATAAGCTCATTAGAGTTACCACCCTCAGAAATTGCAGCCCAAATAAATGCTTCACAGAGTTCAAGTAACAGACACATATCAACATCAACTGTTCATAGGAGACTGCATAAATCAGGCCTTCATGGTCAAATTGCTGCAGAGAAACCACTACTAAAGCACACCAATAATAAGAAGAGACTTGCTTGGGCCAAGAAACACGAGCAATGGACATTAGACCGGTGGAAATCTGTCCTTTAGTCTGATGAGTCCAAATTTAAGATTTTTGGTTCCAATCCCTGTGTCTTTGTGAGACGCAGAGTAGGTGAATGGATGATCTCTGCATCTGTGGTTCCCACCATGAAGCATGGAGGAGGTGTGATAGTGTGGGGTTGCTTTGCTGGTGACACTGTCAGTGATTTATTTAGAATTCAAGGCACACTTAACCAGCATGCTACCACAGCATTCTGCAGCGATACACCATCCCATCTGGTTTGCGCTTAGTGGGACTATCATATGTTTTTCAACAGGACAATGACCCAACACACCTCCAGGCTGTGTAAGGGCTATTTTACCAAGAAGGAGAGTGATGGAGTGCTGCATCAGATGACCTGTCCTCCACAATCACCCAACCTCAACCCAATTGAGATGGTTTTGGGATGAGTTGGTCCGCAGAATGAGGGAAAAGCAGCCAACAAACGCTCAGTATATGTGGGAACTCCTTCAAGACTGTTGGAAAAGCATTCCAGGTGAAGCTCGTTCAGAGAATGCAAAGTGTGCAAAGCTGTCATCAAGGAAAAGGCTGGCTACTTTGAATCATCTAAAATAAAAAATATATTTTGATTTGTTTAACACTTTTTTTGGTGACTATAATGATTCCATTGTGTTATTTCATAGTTTTGATGTCTTCACTATTATTATACAATGTAGAAAATGGTAAAAATAAAGAAAAACTCTTCAATGAGTAGCTGTGTCCAAACTTTTGACTGGTGCTGTATGTATGCATGACTGTAATAAAGTTAGAGAATTATTTCAAAGAAAAAAGTCTAAAGTTGGAAAGAATTTCACTTTATTTTCCTTTGCCCTTGAAACAATGTTTCTATTTCCTTTATATAAAAAGAGAAACACTCCACAATGTATAGAGGATATATATTTACATGTGAGGTTCAGTCATCTGGGATCATTGCATGCATTTAGTTTCTTTAAAATACTAAACTTGTATGTACAGAATACATCAGAATGTTTCCTCGGCAGTAGAACGTGTAGATGATTCTTCATGTTCTTTTAATCAAAGATTGAACGTTTAAAACAGCATGAGCGATGTAGATGTGAGAGACTTGGGAAAGCAGACTGACCTTGTAATGTGGTTGGATGGATGGGGGGGGGGGGGGGGGGGGGGGCAGGAAATAGCTGCAGGGTTTATCTCACATACAGTACACCATGACACAAAGCTTGTACCAATGTTCGGACATGGAAACCACTAGGAAATTACCAATTCATTTCCTATTAGGCATACAGAAGTATAAGGCTTGTTTGAAAGTTGTTTTATGTAAAGGATAAGGAACAATAGCTGATATGTTATGTCAATAAACAATTGTACATGTTTGTGTCTTGTGTCGGGATATGTTATCAAAAAAGCTCAGAGAATTGATTGTTGTCTCCCAAAAACCACTTGTAGAGTCTTGTCACATTGACATTTTGTCACATTTACATTGACTATGAGTTGGCTACTTGATGCCTATAATTACAAGTATGCCTTGTTGAAGTGTTGCCAGATTTTCTTGGCACTTGTCAGTAGACGAGGGGATTGGCTGTTGTTACATGTTTCTGGAACGAGAATAGAGATAGCAAAATGGCAACACAGTCACCTGTTTTTGAGTCAGAGACATCAACAGCTCTGGGGTGCAGTAGGGTGTGGTGTGCGGTCACAGACAGGTGAATGGCCTTCTAAACAGGGGAGGCAGCCAAACGTAATACATTACAGAAACCACCAATCACCACATGATAGAAAATAAACTATACAAAGGAAATTGAAATACATCAGAGATGAATTCCCATAAACCTGTCAGAGCAGGGTTCTGTGGCCACCTCAAATTTCAGTGTGTATTTCTGTATAAGCACTTTGTGCTGATGTAAAAAGGACTTTATAAATAAATGTGATTGATTGATCCAAGCATGTTCCAATTGACAGACACAAAGCTAACTAAAACAATGCAATGTTCTATATATAGTTCCAGCTTCATGTCATTAGTAAAACACTTGGTACATTAAAAACCAGTGATAACATTCATGAGTTGTACAGGCACTACTAATAAGAGATATGTTTCACTGACAAAGTTACATAAAAAACAGGCATCAACACGGGAGTGTACACAACAGAAACACCAGCAACATAAACTGTAGCAGCTGTGTTTGTGTATGCGGAACAAAAATATAAATGCAGTGAAGCTCAAATCTATAATTTGGCTCTATACTCAAGCATTTTGGATTGGAGATAAAAATGGATCATATGAGGCAGCATTAAATCATTTCACCTTTTATTTGAAAGTATTTTCATACATATCGGTTTTACCGTTTAGAAATGAAAAGTACTTTATGCATCTAGTCCCCTCATTTGAAGGTGTCATAAGTACACTGAACAAAAATATAAACTCAACATGCAAAGTGTTGGTCCCATGTTTCATCAGCTGAAATAAAAGATCCCAGAAATGTTCCATATGCACAAAAAGCTTATTTCTCTCCAATGTTGTGCACAAATTTGTTTACATCCCTGTTAGTGAGTATTTCTCCTTTGTCAAGATAATCCATTCACCTGACAGGTGTGACATATCAAGAAGCTGATTAAACAGCAGGATCATTAATTACATAGGTGCACTTTGTGCTGGGGACAATAAAAGGAAACTCTAAAATGTGCAGTTTTGTCACACAACACAATGCCACAGATGTCTCAATTTTGAGGGAGCGTGCACCAGAGCTCTTGCCAGATAATTAAATGTTCATTTCTCTACCATAAGTCACCTCCAACGTTGTTTTAGAGAATTTGACAGTACGTCCAACCGGCCTCACAACCGCAGACCATGTGAATGGCGTCATGAGGGCAAGCAGTTTGCTGATGTCAACGTTGTGAACAGAGTGCCCCATGGTGGCAGATGGGTTAGGCTATGGGCAGGCATAAGATACGGACAATTGCATTTTATTGATGGCAATTTGTGGCCTGTGTCAAGAAAGTATGTCTTGTCAAACATCAATACTTCACATGTGAGGGATAAAAAAAGTTTTTTTTTAAAGTTTTTTTTTTTGTCAGAAATGCCTTCTGGAACATTAATTTGTCTTAATAACCAACTTGTATGCAATCTGTAAATACATATTTTTATATATATAACGAGCCTAGTTGGTTTAGCCACAGAAAAATACAGGAACTTTCCCTTTAGCCATGATTAGCTGAGATAATGGATGGGCTGGACATGCCGAGAGATGAGTTTGGATTGGTCTGCCATGTAGCATGCTTCTGTCTATAAGTATGTGTGGATAATCCTGTCTACCGCTGCTTTTTTTGAAAGATATCATGAACCGAAAAGGTTTTGCTACTGCTCTTAGCATTGCTGCCCTGAAGTTAATAGCGCTATCAACAAAGCTCAGTGGGAAAATGTTGTGATAGACTACTTTCTGGAGGATGATCGTGCCATGCTGACTCTCTGACTCTGAAAATGAATCAGACACTGAGGAAATCCCTGATTTCAGTAAAAACATTTTCATTGAACCAGACAGTGTAGTCTTCTGATGACAAATGTGGGGAAGAAAGGGTGTAATTGTCATGGAAGAAGTTGTCCGAGTTTTGAAATCAGTTGAATGCCCGGTGGAATCAAAGAGATGATTGCCAAATGTGTAGGGAGTCCAAAAAGAGAACACAGAAAGAAGGCTGTTGTATAAAACACCTCCCTCCAGATTACATCTTCAAACTAAGCGCAACCATAGCATCTATGACAAAGGGAGAAGCGTTCATCCACGTATACGGTTATATGTCTAGCTACATTTTCAGATATTATACATTTCTAATTTTGTCAGAAAGTCATTTTCAATGCAAGTTAAAGCATACTGTTAGCTAGCTAGCTAGCGAATGTTAGCTGTCTCGCTAGCTAACATTACGTGTATGATCTGTGCAGGAGCTCTAGAAAGAGGCCCGAGTTCAAGAGTTGGAATTCCGAGTTGGATGACCATTCAAATGGATTTTTCCCCGTCTGAGTTTTTTTTAGTTCTCAGTTGTTTTGAAAGCGGCAATATAATTTGGATTATGGTTTATTGTTTAGCTAGCTAGCTACATGTCTAAACAAAAGACTCGACGATGGATGTAACCATTTCACTGTACCGTTTACACCTTCTGTATCCTGTGCATGTGGCAAATAAACAGATTTTATTTGATATTGTGTGGGTTTACCAGAGACGGTAATGTGAAGAACAACATGACCTGCACCAAAGTCAGATTAGGATATAGGCCAAGGACTAGATAGTTTATTTCTACTATTACTTTTTGCTACTACACTCTCCACTTTTAGTCTTGAAATCTTTGGTTTACTACACAGTGAATCCTTATAGAGATGGGTGGGGCTAAGGCTTAGGAGGGTGTGAATGATGCTGAATGGTTGTAGTCAAAGAAGACCCCTCCAGTAGGTGTACCAAAAATATTCACAGACCATTTCCTCAAAAAAGTTTATCAACTTTCAAAGCAGAATCATTTTCTCACTGTTCCTCAACACTAAATCCAGGTGGTGGGTCACATTTGAATGCATAGAGATACCGTGACAAGAGCCCATAGTCGTGCCATTCATATGCCACCATCACCTCATGTTTCAGCGTGATAATAAATGGCCCCATGTCGCAAGGATCTGTACACAAATCCTGGAAGCTGAAAATGTCCCAGTTCTTCCATGGCCTTCACACTCACCAGACATGTCACCCATTGAGCATATTTGGGATGCTCTGGATCAAATTTACAACAGTGTGTTCCAGTTCCCGCCAATATCCAGGAAATGGGACAACATTCCACAGGCCACAATAGACAGTCTGGTCAACTTTATGTGAAGGAGATGTGTCACGCTGCATTAGGCAAATGGTGGTCACACCAGATACGGACTGTTTTTTTTAATCCACACTGCTACTTTTTTTATTTTTAAGGTGACCAACAGATGCATCTGTATTCCACGTCACGTGGAATCCATAGATTAGGGCCTAATGAATTTATTTAAATTGACTGATTTCCTTATATGAACTGTAACTAATTGTTGCATGTTGTTTTTATATTTTTGTTCAGTATAAATATTTATCAGTGAGTAACACTGATTCAATCAAACAGACATTGCAGACAAAAATACCATTGTTCTTGTACCACACAAAAGCATATTTGAAGTATGTGCAATACTAAGACTACATTTACTGACAGAAACAAAATGAAACTCCTTTAAGTGAAACTGCATCTGGAACAATTGTTCAGATTTCCTGCAATGTGAGGTTAATTGAATCAGACTTTTTGAGACAATGAACATGTAAACTGTGGCCAAGAACAAACACCAAAGCTTAAAGCAGGAAAATATCCCCAGTTTGGAGCTGCAAACTCCTGTCACATAACTTAAGGGGTCGTCAGGGGTGAAAAACAAACAAACAAAGCATATAAATAGAAAAAATAAATAGATAAATCATTTTCCTGATTAAAATAGTTCAGTGGTCCGGATCCATCTATGGCAGTGTTTCCCAACTCCAGTCCTCAAGTACCCAAAACAGTACATATTTTTGTTGTAAGTCCAGACTAATCACCTGATTCAACTTATTGAGGGCTTGCTGATTAGTTGAATCAAGTGTGTTGGTCCAGGGTTACAACAAAAATATGTACTGTTGGGGAACTGGAGGACTGGAGTGATGAACGATGATCTATGGGATTTCCTCATTATTTCTGTTGTGTTCCTTACTTTACGTTTTGCAGTTGTGAATCCAACTAGAGGAGCGAGTTATACATGTAAAGAATAAATATGTCAACATTAAAAAAGAACTGTTTCACTACACCAAATGACCAAAAGATACAATCTCAGCATTATAAGTGTATATGGGACAATATCCAACTAAATAACCATGTGCTTTCAACAAGTCCTATTCAAATAAGCACACGTGGTATGATCAAAGCAGTGGGATGGCAGTGGCAGTGGGATGGCTCTCTCGTATACCGTACAGGGGTGAGCTACTAATACCACATCTGAAGTACCTCAGAGCAGCCTCCCTTCACCACAGATGTGCTGCAGTAGAAAATCGGAATCATGGATACCATGCTTTTAAAAGTAAGCTTAGCATTCTTCCCTCAAATGGCACTGTTATTGGTAGTACAATAATTATTCTCAAATGCAGACTGTAAGAAGTGTGTATACCTGTGCTTGGCTACTGCTGGCTCCTCTGAGGTAAAGCACCACTTAGGATGTCCCAAGCTTTACCTCTGGGATATCATAGGTATATTGTGATATAACACAATGATCTTTACAAATATATCCCCTTTGAAAACTAATTTGTTCTAAAAAGAAGGTGTCAGGACCAGGGTGTCAGGACCACTTGAGTGATGTGGTGTGGCTGGTTCGGCCAGCATGCAGTTCAGTTCTCTGAGTGAAAGAGTGAGTACATGCCTTTAAATCTGCTATCACTTCACTACCAATGTCTTCAATACTGAGTGTTGAAAACCCAGTGAATTCAGTGTTCGCACCACTAGGTTCAAAAGTGTCTGAGCATGGGCCAATCAATATCACCATGGGGACAGACAGGTCTTCATCTTCACTGTGATTCATTCCTTAGTCTGACCTCTGATCTGGCTTTGGGTTCACCAGCTCTCATAAAGTCCACACTGTGCAGGTCACACAGACAGCCACACTGGTACGCTACACACACAGTACAGTAGGGTCCCCTGGGGGGGACATGACAGTAGCTAACAATCCAATGGATGGGAGGCGGGTCCCAGCTGACATCATATAGAAAGGGTGGGAGGATCTTAGTTAACCCCTCCCTCTCTTGGCTCAGTCAGCTGGCAATGGACTCCCTGCAGCCCCCAGCCCTCGCCCCCTAAGGGGTCCCTGGTCCCCGGTGATGAGCGGAGCAGGCTGGAAGCCCCCTCCTCTGTGGGGTGAAGAGCTGGCTTGTGGAAGGCTGGACTGGGCTGGGTTGGGGGTTGAGGCAGTGTCCAGGCTGCTGTTAGACAGCAGACAGCTGGGTGGGCTTGGAGGCCGGCAGCTCCAGTAGAGCCTGCACGGTCATACCCACCTTCACCAGCCCACGCTCCTCTAGGATATGGTGGGGTAAACACAGCTTGTCCTGCCAGGGCAGAAACACAACACACAGTCATCACCGGTCCTTTCAAAACGCTTTCAGGTCAGTACAAGTGAATTGACGTTTGGATGCCAGTCTGTTTCTTTGTTAAAATAGATTGTCAGCAAGACAACAATAAGGCAGTTGTATGAACCAAAAACAGTGGAACCCAAGCTCAACCTATCCTCTTGAGGTTTCCACATTAGGTTCAGGACTCAGACAGAAGTTTATCTACAAATGGTTATCTGTAGATGTTCTCCTGATGAGGGACTGCGCCATAACTGGGAAAAGAGGAGTATCAGATTTCTTGCTGGTAATTGAGAGGACTGATAGACCGTGGTGATTTAGTGATGTGTGTTTACCTGTGACACGCCCAACTTCTTACAGGCATCCAGGAAGTTCTCCACATTCCTGCGGCACTTGGCCATGCTAAGCTTTGGCTGTGGAACAGAATTCGTCAACAGTTACATGGAAAAATTTTACTGTTTTTTTATCCTTTATATGTTCAAAATATTCTTGCCTTTTTTTTCTTCTTGGCAGGTGGTTTGCTTCGGCCTTAGGGATTTAAAACAACAAGTTTTCAACAGGTACTTACCACTGCTGGGGAGGGTACATGGATGCTGGCCACTGACCGAGGACGAATGTGATTGGCCAGATGGCACAGGACAACGCCATCCATCAGAGCAGCTCCGACATCGTCCGGCAGCAAGACCTTTAGTCTGGACTCCAGGTTCTGAGAGGAGTCACAGAAATAACACATTCAACATGGATCCTGTAGAATACATCTCTGTGGAATATTGTACAACAACTATTTCAACCACTAAGGTAAGACATGTATGAACAGTCCACAATAGGAGGTGTTTGGAAATAATATATATTAACAATATAGCAGACACTTCTTTCCAAAGTGACTTACAGACTTAGGCATGACATGCCAACAACAAATTCTGAACCTACACATCCATGTATAACTGACCAAATTATGAAAGATAGGCATTGTCATTTTGTATTCCGTAAAGTGAATGTGGAAGTGGTGAAAAAAGTGTTGTTGTCTACCAACAATTACAAGCCACCTTGGACTGACAACTTGGATGGAAAATGACTGAGGATTTTCGTAAAGGAAAGTATGTGCCCTCAGGCCTGGAGGGAAGCAAATGTAATTCCACTACCCAAGAATAGCAAAGCACCCTTCACAGGCTCAAACAGCCGACCAATCAGCCAGTTACCAACCCGTAGTAAACTTTTGAGAAGAATTGTGTTTGAACAGATAGAATGTTATTTCAGAGTAAACAAATTGACAACAGATTTTCAGCATGCTTTAAGGGAAGGGCATTCAACATGTACGGCACTGACACAAATGTCGACTGAGAGAAATTGATAAAAAGATTGTGGAATGTGTTTTGTTTTGTGCAGCTTTTGACATTATCAATCATAATCTGCTGCTGGAAAAACATATATGTTATGGCTTTACATCCCCTGCTATTTTGTGGATTGAGAGTTACCTTGTGGCAAAATCCTGCACGGAGCCTTCAAATCAAATTCATCTTTATTTGTCACATGCGCCAAATACAACAGGTATTACTTACTTACAAGGCCTTAACCAACAACGCCGTTTTAAGAAAAATAAGTGTTCAGTAAAAAATAGATAAGAAAAAATTGAATATAAAAGTAACAAATAATTAAATGGCAGAAGTAAAATAACAATTGCGAGGCTTTATACAGGGTATTACGGTACAGAGTCAGTGTGGAGGCTATATACAGGGTATTACGGTACAGAGTCAATGTGGAGGCTATATACAGGGTATTACGGTACAGAGTCAATGTGGAGGCTATATACAGGGTATTACGGTACAGAGTCAATGTGGAGGCTACATACAGGGTATTACGGTACAGAGTCAATGTGGAGGCTATTTACAGGGTATTACGGTACAGAGTCAATGTGGAGACTATATACAGGAGGTACAGGTACAGAGTCAATGTGGAGGCTATATACAGGGGGTACAGGTACAGAGTCAATGTGGAGACTATATACAGGGGGTACAGGTACAGAGTCAATGTGGAGGCTATATACAGGGGGTACAGGTACAGAGTCAATGTGGAGACTATATACAGGGGGTACAGGTACAGAGTCAATGTGGAGGCTATATACAGGAGGTACAGGTACAGAGTCAATGTGGAGACTATATACAGGGGGTACAGGTACAGAGTCAATGTGGAGGCTATATACAGGGGGTACAGGTACAGAGTCAATGTGGAGGCTATATACAGGGGGTACCAGTACAGAGTCAATGTGGAGACTATATACAGGGGGTACAGGTACAGAGTCAATGTGGAGGCTATATACAGGGTATTACGGTACAGAGTCAATGTGGAGGCTATATACAGGGGGTACCAGTACAGAGTCAATGTGGAGGCTAAATACAGGGAGTACCAGTACAGAGTCAATGTGGAGGCTTTATACAGGGGGTACCAGTACAGAGTCAATGTGGAGGCTATATACAGGGGGTACCAGTACAGAGTCAATGTGGAGGCTATATACAGGGGGTACCAGTACAGAGTCAATGTGGAGGCTATATACAGGGAGTACAGGTACAGAGTCAATGTGGAGGCTATATACAGGGTATTACGGTACCGGTAATCCGTCTGGCCCTGCGGCCTTGTGAATGTTGACCTGTTTAAAGGTCTTACTCACATCGGCTACAGAGAGCGTAATCACACAGTCATCCAGAACAGCTGATGCTCTCATGCATGTTTCAGTGTTACTTGCCTCGAAGCGAGCATAAAAGTGATTTAGCTCGTCCGGTAGGCTTGTGTCACTGGGCAGCTCGTAGCAGTGCTTCCCTTTGTAGTCTGTAATAGTTTGCAAGCCCTGCCACATTCGACGAGTGCCGGAGCCGGTGTAGTACGATTCAATCGTAGTCCTGTATTGAAGCTTTGCCTGTTTGATAGTTCGTCAGAGGGCATAGCGAGATTTCTTATAAGCTTCCGGGTTAAAGTCCCGCTCCTTGAAAGCGCCAACTCTACCATTTAGCTCAGTGCTAATGTTGCCTGTAATCCATGGCTTCTGGTTGGGGTACGTACAGTCACTGTGGGGACGACGTCATTGATGCACTTATTGATGAAGCCAGTGACTGATGTGGTGTCCTCCTCAATCCCATCGGAAGAATCCCGGAATATATTCCAGTCTGTGCTTGCAAAACAGTCCTGTAGCTTAGCATCTGCTTCATCTGACCACTTTCTTATTGACCGAGTCACTGGTGCTTCCTGCTTTAGTTTTTGCCTGTAAGCAGGAATCAGGAGGATAGAATTATGGTCAGATTTTCCAAATGGAGGGCGAGGGAGAGCTTTGTACGTGTCTCTGTGTGTAGCGTAAAGGTGGTCTAGAGTTTTTTCCCTCTGGTTGCACATTTAACATGCTGGTAGAAATGAGGTTAAACGGATTTAACTTTCCCTGCATTAAAGTCCACGGCTACTAGGAGCGTCGACTCTGGATGAGCATTTTCCTGTTTGCTTATGGCCGTATACAGCTCATTGAGTGTGGTCTTAGTGCCAAAATCCGTTTGTGGTGATAGATAGAAAGGTATGAAGAGTATAGATGAAAACTCTCTTAGTAAATAGTGTGGTCTACAATTTATCATGAGATACTCTATCTCAGGCGAGCAAAACCTTGAGACATCCTTAGATTTTGTGCACCAGCTGTTGTTTACAAATATACATAAACCGCCACCCCTTGTCTTACCAGAGGCCGCTGTTCTATCCTCCAGTAAGGGGTGATTAATTGCCATCCTGATATCGAGAAGCTCTTTTCGGTCAAAAGACACAGTGGCAGAAACATTATTCACCGTGCGCTGCCACTTTAAGAGTGCATCAGCAGTCAGGAATGAGGAAATAAGATAGCTCTTCCGAAGTAATAGCAAAAAAATTGCTAAAATTTGAAAAACAAACCATCAGCTGTATCAGAGGGACAGACAGTGTAACTGCAAGCCTGAAGTCAACAGCTAAAGACCCCCACCACCCCCCCCCCCCCCCCCTCTCATTTTCGCCCCTATCGTTCCAGTGTGTTTCACTGCAGCAGACTTCATTTTTCCCCTATGTGCTCCTTTTGATGTTCGGTGTCGTCGGACTATTAGTCCCCTGACAGTTGTATTTGGTGTGACATTTTAGTTAAAGGGAGTTTGCATGAGTTATTATTTATTGTTGTTTGAACTGTATGGATTTTCTGTCGGACTATTTACATTTGGCCGAGAAGATTCCAGGACA
Organism: Oncorhynchus mykiss; assembly: GCF_013265735.2. Lineage (NCBI taxonomy): Eukaryota > Metazoa > Chordata > Actinopteri > Salmoniformes > Salmonidae > Oncorhynchus > Oncorhynchus mykiss. The sequence goes on along the minus strand of NC_048593.1, from coordinate 30,774,418 downwards.
TTTTAAGGCCTTTGTATTGTCTATAAACAACCCCCCCCCCCCCCCCCCCCCCCCACACACACACACACAAACCCATTCATACCCCCTGCACTCCTAATACAGATGTCATGACTGTCCACGAGAATCCAAACAGGTCAGATCAAGTTTGCAATGAATCACTTCAATAAGACCCCCTCTCACCCTAGAGGGGGAAGGAAAGAACTAGTGGGGGTTAACAACTCATGCCCTGTTGTAAATCAAGGGAGAAGATTCAGGCATGCGCTCTCAAGATTCACCAAAGGAATGTTCTTTGTTTCAACAAACTGGCAGCTTCATTAAATAGTACCCGCAAAACACCAGTTTCAACGCCAACAGTGAAGAGGCGACTCCGGGATGCTGGCCTTCTAGACAGAGTTGCAAAGAAAAAGCCATATCTCAGACTGGCCAATAAAAAGAAAATATTAACTTCTTGGATATAGGGGGCGCTATTTTAATTTTTGGATGAAAACGTTCCCGTTTTAAACAAGATATTTTGTCACGAAAAGATGTGACAAATGCATCGACTATGCATATAATTGACAGCTTGGGAAAGAAAACACTCTGACGTTTCCAAAACTGCAAAGATATTGTCTGTGAGTGCCACAGAACTGTTGTTACAGAAAAAACCCAGATAAAAATACAATCAGGAAGTGCCGCATTTTTTGAAACCGCCTCATGGCAATGACTCCTTATATGGCTGTGGAGGAGCTAGGAGTCAGCTTACCTTTTCCACGTTTTCCCCAAGGTGTCTGCAGCATTGTGACGTATTTGTAGGTTTTTCATGGAATAGAATTGTGAAAAACACCTCGAGGATTGATTCTAAACAACGTTTGCCATGTTTCTGTCGATATTATGGAGCTAATTTGGAAAAAAGTTTGGCATTGTGTTGACTGCATTTTCGTTTTTTTTTCTTAGCCAAACGTGATGAACAAAACAAAGCTATTTCTCTTACACAAATAATATTTTTGAAAAAATGTACATTTGCTATCTAACTGAGAGTCTCGTCATTGAAAACATCCGAATTTCTTCAAAGGTAAATTATTTTATTTGAATGCTTTTCTTGTTTTTGTGAAAATGTTGCCTGCTGAATGCTAGGCTTAATGCTATGCTAGGCTATCAATACTCTTACACAAATGCTTGTGTAGCTATGGTTAAAGCGTATTTTGAAAATCTGAGATGACAGTGTTGTTAACAAAAGGCTAAGCTTGTGTTTCAATATATTTATTTCATTTCATTTGCGATTTTCATGAATAGGAAACGTTGCGTTATGGTAATGAGCTTGAGGCTATGATTACGCTCCCGGATACGGGATTGCTCGACGCTAGAGGTTAAGATGGGCAAAAGAACACATTCACTGGATGGAGGAACTCTGCCTAGAAGGCCAGCATCCCAGAGCCGCCTCTTCATTGTTGACGTTGAGACTGGTGTTTTGCTGGTACTATTTAACGAAGCTGCCAGTTGAGGACTTGTGAGGTTTCTGTTTCTCAAACCAGACACTCTAATGTACTTGTCCTCTTGCTCAGTTGTGCACCGGGGCCTCCCACTCCTCTTTCTATTCTGGTTAGAGACAGTTTTAGCTGATCTGTGAAGTGAGTAGTACACAGCGTTGTACGAGATCTTCAGTTTCTTGGCAATTTCTCGCATGGAATAGTCTTCATTTCTCAGAACAAGAATAGACTGATGAGTTTCAGTATAAAGTTATTTGTTTCTGGCCATTTTGAGCCTGTTGTAATTGAACCCACAAATGCTGACGCTCCAGATACTCAACTAGTCTAAAGAAGGCCAGTATTATGTGTTCCCATTTAATTAGCTAGTAAATAAATAATTAAACCAATTTGTGTCGTACTGAATCATAAGTAAGACTCTGGTTTTTGCAGATGCAAGGAGGTTACGTCTGTTCAGAATTATGATATGATACGAAGTTATGATTAATACATTGACTGTTTATAGATGTGATAGGTAAAGATCTTTTAGAGTTTCATTTGGGAGATGGTAACTCTTTAAAGAACCGCTCTCGTGGTGCCCCTTATCCTAATTAGTTAATTGTTACATGATTAAGTTAAATCGGGTCACAATTAAACATACTTAGTTAATTAGATAAATAACAGTCTTAAGATTAATGTTAAAGTGTCACGCCCTGGCCATAGAGAGGCGTTTATTCTCTATTTTGGTTAGGCCAGGGTGTGACTAGGGCATTCTATGTTCATTTTCTATGTTTTGTATTTCTTTGTTGTTTGGCCAGGTGTGGTTCTCAATCAGAGGCAGCTGTCTATCGTTGTCTCTGATTGAGAACCATACTTAGGTAGCTTTTTCCCACTGGGTTTTTGTGGGTAGTTGTATTTCTGTTAAGTGTTTGTTTCACCTTGCAGGACTGTTTCAGGTATTCCTTTAGTTATTTTTGTATTCAGTGTTCAGTTCCTTATAATAAAGATGAACACGTATCCCGTTGCATTTCGGTCTGACAACTCCTCTTCTTCCGATGAAAGCCGTTACATAAAGTCAAATCACAACACAGACTATTGCAAATAATCTCATGTTGATGACTGGGATCTTTCTTGTCAATTGTTTCAGGTATTATTGGTTGGGTTACCCCTGTGCTGTGACGTGTGTTTTATATGTTGTGTCTTATCTTTTCTTTCCACTTGCAATCTGGCCGACAGACTACACTGTAGGCAGTCTATTCTGCTGATGTGTGTGTGTGTGTGTCTGGTAGCCCTACTGTCACATCTTCTCCTGCTCCTCCCCTCTGGCGTACGACATCGCCAGAATACTAGCCACTGGTCATGGGATTCATCATTACGCACACCTGGCACCTATCATTACACTCACCTGTTAATTATTATGATTCACACTTGGACTTCATTATCTTCATCATTTCCTCCCATTTATATGTCACTCCCTTATGTTTTGTCACGACTTCCGCCGAAGTCGGTCCCTTTCCTTGTTCGGGCAGCATTCGGCGGTCAACGTCACCGGCTTTCTTGCTACCGCCGATCCACTTTTAATTTTCCATTTGTTCTGTCTTTGTCTTATCACACCTGGCTTCACTTATCCAATTACTTGTTTATTATTTAACCCCCTGTTCTACATGTTGTATTTGTGAGGGATTGTTTGTTGTACTGTGGTCCGTATTGTGTGGCCGTGTATATTACGTGTTATGTTTGAAATTTTGAGTAAAGTATTTTATTACTCATATCTGATGTCCTGCGCATGACTCATCTCACCAGCCACACACAGACGCCTTTACAGAATCACTCACCAGAAGAATGGAGTCAGCAGGAGCAGACACCCTCCCAGTTGCAGTGGAGGAGCGCATTCAGCAGCACGTGACCATGTTGCAACGTCTGGGCACAGCCATGGATCACGTGCTGCAAACAATGAATCGTTGGGAGAGAGGAGGAGGTTATCCAGCGCCTCCACCAGCTCCACTACAACAGGTCCCACTGTCCACCCCTCTTCCACCTGGTCCCAGCGGGATTCGACTCACGCTCCTGAGGGAGTAAGATGGGACGGCTGCCGGATGCCAGGGGTGTCTACTACAGCTGGTGCTCTACCTGGCGACCGTCCACCCGGCTCCTTCGGGGCGTGAGAGTGTGTCCGCCCTCGTCTCCTGCCTCTCAGGCAAAACCCTGGAGTGGGCCAATGCTGTATGGAGTGAGGGAGACGCGGCGTTGGACCATTATGCAGTGTTCACCTGCCGCTTTCAGGCAGTGTTCGACCACCCGCCTGAGGGTCGAGCGGAGGGTGAACGTCTGTTCCACCTGAGGCAGGGGACGAGGAGCGCGCAGGAGTTCGCCTTGGACTTCCAGACCCTGGCCGCCAGCGCGGAATGGAACGACAGGGCCCTGATCGATCACTACAGGTGCAGTCTGCGCGAGGACGTCCATCAGGAGTTGGCTTGCCGAGACACCACCCTCACATTGGACCAGTTGGTGGACCTGTCCATCCGGCTGGACAACCTGCTGACTGCCCGCGGACGTCCGGATCAGGACCTGTCAGTTCCATCCCCCAGCACATCCGCTCCGACGCCCATGGAGCTGGGAGGTACTGCAATTAGGGCGACCGGAGGAGGGGCTATTCCCTGCACCATCTGTGGCTGCTGAGGGCACACTGCTGGTCGGTGCTGGGGGGTTCCTCAGGGAGTCGAAGCAGCAGGCAGGGCACTATAGTGTCACCCCAGGTGAGTCGACACCAGGCTCACCCAGAGCCCCCTGTTGCTCACATGTATGTGTTTATTTAAAAAAAAATGTATATACCCTGTTGGCAATGACAGAGGTCAAAAGTTTTCTGTAAGTCTTCACAAGGTTTTCACACACTGTTGCTGGTATTTTGGCCCATTCCTCCATACATATCTCCTCTAGAGCAGTGATGTTTTGGGGCTGTTGCTGGGCAACACAGACTTTCAACTCCCTTCAAAGATTTTCTATGGGGTTGAGATCTGGAGACTGGCTAGGCCACTCCAGGACCTTGAAATGCTTCTTACGAAGCCACTCCTTCGTTGCCCGGGCGGTGTGTTTGGGATCATTGTCATGCTGAAAGACCCAGCCATGTTTCATCTTCAATGCCCTTGCTGATGGAAGGAGGTTTTCACTCAAAATCTCACAATACATGGCCCCATTCATTCTTTCCTTTACACGGATCAGTCGTCCTGGTCCCTTTGCAGAAAAACAGCCCCAAAGCATGATATTTCCACCCGCATGCTTCACAGTAGGTATGGTGTTCTTTGGATGCAACTCAGCATTCTTTGTCCTCCAAACACGACGAGTTGAGTTTTTACCAAAAAGTTATATTTTGGTTTCATCTGACCATATGACATTCTCCCAATCTTCTTCTGGATCATCCAAATGCTCTCTAGCAAACTTCAGACGGGCCTGGACATGTACTGGCTTAAGCAGGGGGACACGTCTGGCACTGCAGGATTTGTGTCCCTGGCGGCGTAGTGTGTTACTGATGGTAGGCTTTGTTACTTTGGTCCCAGCTCTCTGCAGGTCATTCACTAGGTCCCCCCGTGTGGTTCTGGGATTTTTGCTCACCGTTCTTGTGATCATTTTGACCCCACGGGGTGAGATCTTGCGTGGAGCCCCAGATCGAGGGAGATTATCAGTGGTCTTGTATGTCTTCCATTTCCTAATAACTGCTCCCACAGTTGATTTCTTCAAACCAAGCTGCTTACCTATTGCAGATGAAGTCTTCCCAGCCTGGTGCAGGTCTACAATTTTGTTTTTGGTGTCCTTTGACAGCTCTTTGGTCTTGGCCATAGTGGAGTTTGGAGTGTGACTGTTTGAGGTTGTGGACAGGTGTATTTTATACTGATAACAAGTTCAAACAGGTGCCATTAATACAGGTAACGAGTGGAGGACAGAGGAGCCTCTTAAAAGAAGAAGTTAGAGGTCTGTGAGAGACAGAAATCTTGCTTGTTTGTAGGTGACCAAATACTTATTTTCCACCATAATTTGCAAATAAATTCATAAAAAATCCTACAATGTGATTTTCTGGATTTGTTTCCCTCATTTTGTCTGTCATAGTACCTATGATGAAAATTACAGGCCTCTCTCGTCTTTTTAAGTGGGAGAACTTGCACAATTGGTGGCTGTCTAAATACTTTTTTGCCCCACTGTATATGCAACAGTTTGTGCCGCCTAATTTGCCAGAATTTTACGTAATTATGACATAACATTGAAGGTTATGGCAAGGTGCTCCACTATGCTGGAAAAGGCATCGTTCATCGTTCCTGGATGGTTGGGAGAAGTTGCTCTCGGAGGATGTGTTGGTAACATTCTTTATTCATGGCTGTGTTCTTAGGCAAAATTGTGAGTGAGCCCACTCCCTTGGCTGAGAAGCAACCCCACACATGAATGGTCTCAGGATGCTTTACTGTTGGCATGAAACAGGACTGATGGTAGCGCTCACCTTGTCTTCTCCGGACAAGCTTTTTTCTGGATGCCCCAAACAATCGGATTGGGGATTCATCAGAGAAAATTACTTTACCCCAGTCCTCAGCAGTCCAATCCCTGTACCTTTTGCAAAATATCAGTCTGTCCCTGATGTTTTTCCTGGAGAGGTGGCTTCTTTGCTGCCCTTCTTGACACCAGGCCATCCTCCAAAAGTCTTCGCCTCACTGTGTGTGCAGATGCACTCACACCTGCCTGCTGCCATTCCTGAGCAAGCTCTGTACTGGTGGTGCCCTGATCCCGCAGCTGAATCAACTTTAGGAGACAGTCCTGGTGCTTGCTGGGGTGCCCTGAAGCCTTCTTCACAGCAATTGAACCGCACTCCTTGAAGTTCTTGATGATCCGATAAATGGTTGATTTAGGTGCAATCTTACTGGCAGCAATATCCTTGCCCGTGAAGCCCTTTTTGTGCAAAGCAATGATGATGGTACGTGTTTCCTTGCAGGTAACCATGGTTGACAGAGGAAGAACAATGATTCCAAGCACCACCCTCCTTTTGAAGCTTCCAGTCTGTTATTCAAACTCAATCAGCATGACAGTGATCTCCAGCCTTGTCCTCGTCAACACTCACACCTGTGTTAACGTGAGAATCACTGACATGATGTCAGCTGGTCCTCTTGTGGCAAGGCTGAAATGCTGTGGAAATGTTTTTTGGGGATTCAGTTCATTTGCATGGCAAAGAGGGACTTTGCAATCAATTGCAATTCATCTGATCACTCCTCATAACATTCTGGAGTATATGCAAATTGCCACCATACAAACTGAGGCAGCAGACTTTGTGAAAATTAACATTTGTGTCATTCTCAAAACTTTTGACCACGACTGTATGTAAATTTCTGACTTCAACTGTATAACAGATATATTTAATTTCAACTATTTCACTCCACAGCTACATATAAATGTGGGCATGCAATGTGCATGCTTCTGGGGAGCCCTGAGGGACCCACTGGGATGCTGTCGAAAGCCCAACGCTAACTGTAGCTGTCTGGAAGAACAAGTAGTGACACGTCGAGAATTCTGAGGAAAACATGAAATAGCCCATTCAAGTCTCATCAAATGAGGAAAACATCTTAGAATTAGAGTAATACATTCTCCTGTCAACTCTGCCAATACAAGAGGCATTTGTTCACACCTGATGAATAGCTGCTGATTGTCCTTAAAACTCTTGACATATTTTATAAAGGATTCAGTCAATTTGGTGGAAAATGAAAAGGACTGTTGCAAGTCTAATCGGATTACTCAAGGTTAGAGCATTGGGCCAGTAAACAAAAGTTTGCTGGTTCGAATACCGGAGCCGACAAGGTGAAAAGTCTGCCGGTGTGCCCTTGAGCACGGCACTTAACCCTAATTGCTCCAGGGGCGCTCTACAATGGCGAGCCTGGCCGTGACCCCATTCCCTGCGGGTGCCTCAGGGGGAGTTGAGATATGCAAAAATTACAATTAAAAAATCCATTACACACACGTGTATAACAGGACAAATATAAGCACCCCCCCCTCCCCAAATGATTATTATTTGTGTTGATCTTAGTCATTGTTTGTCATCTGGTGTTTTCGGGGTGTCCTGACCTGCCGTAGGACGCCAATCTGCTCCATCTCCTCTCTCAGGTGTTCCATCTTCCTCCTCATGGTGAAACTGGGGTCTGACAACTCTTGACGGCTGCTTCGACAGAATGCTACACCAACATATAAGAAACATATAGGTTGTGACCTACAGAAATCACTGAAATTACACATTTAGGGAACTTTCAAACAATGGACCTCTGGGAATACCATTGAGCCCTGCAGAGATGAGATCAGAGTCTAGACCTTTTACTGACCATACTCACAGTCTTCCTTCCAACAATAATTGTAACTTTGGAATGTTCAGACTAGGGCTGTGATGGTCATGGAATTTTGACAAGAATATGGGAAACCCTGTTTAAAAACAGTTGTGACAGTTATTTTCATGACTGTCTTCATCCATAACCATCAGTTACACGGGATATGGTAGTAGGTGCCAGGCGTACAGGTTTGTGTAAAGAACTGCAACGCTGCTGGGATTTTCACACAACAGTTTCCTGTCTGTGTCAAGAATGGTCCACCACCCAAAGGACATCCAACCAACTTGACACAACTGTGGGAAGCATTGGAGTCAACATGGGCCAGCATCCCTGTGCAGCGCTTTCAACACCTTGTAGAGCATGCCCCAACGAATTGAACTGTTCTGAGGAAAAAAGTTGGTGCAACTCAATATTAGGAAGGTTTTCTTCATGTTTTGCAGTGGTGTAAAGTACTTAAGTAAAAATACTTTAAAGTACTACTTAACCCGTTTTTCAGGGTATCTGTACTTAACTTTTTATATTTTTGACAACTTTTACTTTTACTTCATTACATTCCTAAAGAAAAAAAATTTACTTTTTGCTCCATACATTTTCCCTGACACCTAAAAGTACATTTTGAACGCTAAGCAGTACTGGAAAATGGTCCAATTCATGCCCTTATCAAGAGAACATCCCTGGTCATCATATTGCCTCTGACCTGGTGGACTCACACATGCTTCATTTGTAAATTATTGTGCTGGAGTGTGCCACTGGCTATCCACACATTAAAATAACAAGAAAACGGTGCTGTCTGGTTTGCTTAATAAGGAATTTGAAATTATTTTACTTTTGATACTTAACTAAATTTTAGCAATAACATTTACTTTTGATACTTAGGTATATTTAAAACAAAATACTTTTAGACTTAATCAAGTAGTATTTTTACTGGATGACTTTTACTTTAGTCATTTTCTATTAAGGTATCTTTACTTTTAGTGAAGTATGACAATTGGGTACTTTTTCCACCACTAATGTTTTGTATACTCAGTGTGTAGCAGTATGTACTAATTATACTATAACTACTTCTAAGGAAATCTCCTTACATGCTGACCACACTGCTCGAGAGTGTGCGCCATTAAGCACATGTTGATTTTGTCCACCCACACCAGATGCGATCAGGACACACAGGTTGAAATATCAAAATGAACTCTGAACAAACTATATTAATTTAGCTATCTAGATTGCTGTTGCTAGCTAATTTGTACTGGGATATAAACGTTGAGTTGTTATTTTACCTGAAATGCACAAGGTCCTCTACTCCGACAATTAATCCACACATAAAAGGGTAAACCGAGTTAGTTTCTAGTCATCTCTCCTCCTTCAGGCTTCTTCTTCTTCTTTGGAATATATGTTGGAAACCAACTTTAAGGTGTATTTCCACCATCAACTGGACTGGAGTGTGAACCTCAGTTCATCTTTCAATCACGCACATGAGTATGTGCTCCTAAGAACCAATGAGGAGATGGGAGAGGCGGGACTTGCAGCGCGTCAAGCATCACAAATAGAGCCAAGTTCTATGCAGACGCTCATTGACGCGCGCGAGCAGTGTGGGTGCAATGATTGAGTAAGAAGTTGTATACATTTATTTTGCAACGCTCGTGCACATGACATGGGCGGTGTGGTCAGCATGTTAGTGTCCTTTCTGTGGGTTCAACACCACATTGCTTGGATTTTGTAAACAATTTATTAATAGTGAAATACCATGAAAATTCCGCTGAACTCCACCATTTTTCTTGGAAGGAAAGTTGAGAAGGTCGTCTCACACATCATTGTTATCATGGCAACAGAGACAAAGTAATCAAGAACTAAGGTCAAAGGTCCAGTGATTGACCGGGAGTGCAGGACAGATTGCAACTCTGACAGGGACACCATTTTCCTGTTTGTTGGATATCTATGACACCCATTAATAGTTTGTCTTCTCTATTTTACATTTTGTTAAAAGGGAAATCTGCGATTCAAACAAAGCAGTCACCCTGCCACTGAATTGGTAAACAGATGAAGGATGGGGCTGGAGAAATGTAACTACTCTCAAATTCATAGACAGAGCTATGGATGCAAGGACTGACCATGAGATCAAAATGATAGTTTTAACCATGTTTTGAGGCTATACAGTGTTTGTTTACGATGACATTGTTTACAAACAATGGACTAAAAAAGCAAATACGACAGTAGAACTAAGCTCATTAAGCATTTATACATTATTCTTCAAGAATGAATGGGTATACACTGAGTAAAACAAACAGGAACACCTTCCCAATATTTGCACCCCCGCCATCAGAACAGCCTCAATTTGTCGGGGCACGAGTTAAGTAGTACTTTAAAGTACTTTACACCACTGCAAAACATGAAGAAAACCTTCCTAATATTGAGTTGCACCAACTTTTTTCCTCAGAACAGTTCAATTCGTTGGGGCATGCTCTACAAGGTGTTGAAAGCGCTGCACAGGGATGCTGGCCCATGTTGACTGCAATGCTTCCCACAGTTGTGTCAAGTTGGTTGGATGTCCTTTGGGTGGTGGACCATTCCTGATACACACAGGAAACCGATGAGCGTGAAAATCCCAGAAGCGTTGCAGTTCTTGACACAAACCAGTGCGCCTGGCACCTGCTACCAAACCTTGTTCAAAGGCCCTTACATTGTTTGTCTTGCCCATTCACCCTCTGAATGACACACATACACAATCCATTTCTCAATTGTCTCAAAGCTTAAAAATCCTTCTCTAACCTGTCCTCGCCTTCATCTACACTGATTGAAGAGGATTTAACAAGTGACATCAATAAGGGATCATAGCATTCCCCTGGAAAAGTCCCAAAAATGTACGTAACAATCACAGATTGCACTTTTAAACAGAGCCTCCCACAAGAAAATGAAGCCTCTAGCACTGAGGCACATGCTTGACACACAGTTGACATTGTAGAGTGCCTTCATAAAGTATTCAGACCCCTTGACTCATTCCACATTTTGTTGTGTTACTGAATAACAAATTGCTGAAATATATTTTTTCTCATCCATCTACACACAATACCCCAAAATGACAAAGTGAAAACTTGTCTTTAGACATTTTTGAAAATGTATTAAATGAAATACAGAATTGTATAATTTACATAAGTATTTACACCCCTGAGTCAATACATGTCTTTCTGGGTAAGTCTCTAAGAGCTTTGCACACCTGGATTGTACAATATTTGCACATTATTATTATTTTAATTCTTCAAGCTCTGTCAAGTTGGTTGCTGATCCTTGCGAAACAGCCATTTTGAAGTATTGTCCTGCTGAAAGATGAATTTGTCTCCCAGTGTCTGTAGGAAAGCAGAATGAGCCAGGTTTTCCTCTAGGATTTTGCATGTGCTTAGCTCTATTCTGTTTATTTTTATCCCCCAAAAACTCCCTAGTCCTTGCTGATTGCAAGCATACGCATAACATGATGCAGCCTCCATTGTGTTTGAAAATATAAAGGATGCTACTCAGTGATGTGTTGTGTTTGTCCCAAACATAACACTTTGTATTCAGGACGTGAGGTTAATTTCTTTGCCACATTTTTAGCAGTTCTACTTTAGTGCCTTAATGCAAACAGGATGCATGTTTTGGAATATTTTTTATTCTGTACAGGCTTCCTTCTTTTAACTCTGTCATTTAAGTTAATATTGTGGAGTAACTACAATGTTGTCAATCCATCCTCAGTTTTCTCCTAACACAGCTATTAAAAACTCTGTAACTGTTTTAAATCCCTGAGTGGTTTCCTTCCTCTCCAGCGAGTTAGGAAGGATGCCTGTATCTTTGTCATGATTGGGTGTATTGATAAACCATCCAAAGAGTAAATAACCTTGTAAGGATACCATTTCAAAGGAAACACTTTGAAGTTTGTGGAAATGTGAAAGGAATGAAGTAGAATATAACACAATAGATCTGGTAAAAGATAATACAAAGAAAAAAACAACTGTTTGTTTGTTGTACCATCATCTTTGAAATCAAATCAAATGTATTTATATAGCCCTTCTTACATCAGCTGATATCTCAAAGTGCTGTACAGAAACCCAGCCTAAAACCCCAAACAGCAAGCAATGCAGGAGGGCTAGGAAAAACTCCCTAGAAAGGCCAAAACCTAGGAAGAAACCTAGAGAGGAACCAGGCTATGAGGGGTGGCCAGTCCTCTTCTGGCTGTGCCGGGTGGAGATTATAACAGAACATGGCCAAGATGTTCAAATGTTCATAAATTACCAGCATGGTCAAATAATAATGCAAAAGAAAAGCAATAATGTATTATTCAAGCCCAGTTGTAATTTTGATTTTGGGCACTAGATGGCATGTGGTATGGTATGTGCAAAGTTTTAGACTGATCTGATGAACCATTGCATTTCTGTTCAAATATTTGTATCAAGACTGCCCAAATGTGCATAATTTTGTTTATTAATAACTTTTCATGTTCAAAATTGTGCACTCTCTCCAATAGCATGGCATTATTTCACTGTAATAGCTACTGTAAATTGGACAGTGTAATTAGATTAACAAGAATTGAAGCTTTCTGCCAATATCAGATATGTCTATGTCCTGGGAAATGTTCTTGTTACTTACAACCTCATGCTAATCGCATTAGCCTACGTTAGCTCAACCGTCCCGTGGAAGGGACACCGATCTCAAAGAAGTTTTAATAACTTCACCATGCTCAAAGGGATATTCAATGTCTGCTTTTTATATTCTTACCCATCTACCAATAGGTGCCCTTCTTTGCGAGGCATTGGAAAACCTCCCTTGTTTTTGTGGTTGAATCTGTGCTTGGAATTCACTGCTCAACTGAGGGACCTTACAGATAATTGTATTTTTGGGATACAGAGATTAGATATTTGTTTATGACCATGTTAAACACTATTATTGCACACTGACTGAGTCCATGCAACTTATTAAGAACATTTATACTCCTGAACTTATTTAGGCTTGCCATGACATTGTGGTTGAATATTTATTGACTGAAGACATCACAGCTTTTCATTAATTTGTAAAACACTTTAAAACCATAATTCCACTTTGATATTATGGGGTATATAGGCCAGTGACACAAAATCTCAATTTAATCAATTCAGGCTATAACATAACATTTGGAAAAAGTCAAGGGGTGTGCCTGGGACAAGCTGTAACAGGTCCATACTTACACAGAATCACTCTATTACTTTCTGGAATGCTATTAATAATATACCCCGCCTCATACTTGCACAACATGTTCAAGCTCATTGCTCCATGTTATCTGTTTTAAAGTTACTTAACGGGTTAAATACCTTAACTTGAAGACATTAAAATGTGTTTATTGTATGTGCGCCACTTAATAAATAAAAGCCAGATAAGGAATGACTGTAACCGCTGAAAGATTTTATTAATTCAGGCTTACCTGATCTTGGCTTCAGACCAAACACTGTGAGGGTGCTGCTGAAATCAGCATTCCGCATCCCCTCCTGCAGACAAAACACATGACAAGTTTATCAGAAAGATAGATCAGACAATTTAGATAGTTGCTTAAGTATGTGCTAAAATAATTTGGATGAATGCGATTTTACTGTGCATTTGATTGAATAGCAATTCACACCTCACACTCGTCATTCCCACTGGAGTTTCTTCTGGCACTCTGGCACTTGTACTGTAAGAGAAGACACATCAAGACAGATATTTACTCCATGATCTAGCCTAGAACCTAGTGTAGGCTACTAGCTGAATCCTCTCATATATACTGAACAAAAGTATAAACACAATATGCAGACATTTCAAAGATTTTACTGAGTTACAGTTCATAGAAGGAAATCAGTCAATTGAAATAAATAAATTAGCCCTAATTTATGGATTTCATGGGTGGGCCTGTGAAGGCATAGGCCCACCAGCTGGGGAGCCAGGCCCAGCCAATCAGAATGAATTTCCCCCCTTCTTTAATTACAGCTCATGAAACATGGGACCAACACTGTACATGTTGGGTTTATATTTTTGTTCAGTATAGTTGAACACAGCCCTTTGTCGTCTACCTCCCTGGACAGTCTGGGATGTATTTGTTCCAGCCTGTGAAAGAAAAGTTGTTGATTTCATACAGTGGGGAAAATAAAACCTTGAGTAATATGTCCAGCCATGTAGCAGCCATATTGAGGTATGCATGGGGTAAACACTTGCGCTTGCTCTTGGCATAAGTGCTGCGTCTAAAACAGGGATCATTAAGATTCGGCCATGAGAGAATTTGTTCTTGAGCAGATGGTCAGGTGGCCAGAACACAATTACACATAATTTGTAGACTACAAATGAACCACAAGAAGCCCAAACTGATATAATTTTTGACTAAAACATAATAATTTCAAACCTTGCTTACATTTTTATAAAATCACATATCTCTCTAAATGCGTGGAACAGATTTCCAAAACTAAAATCACTTGGAATTGATTTGCTGGTATTTTTACAGTCTTGTATGTCCAACAATAAAACAAATTAAACTTCTTTAGGCAGTCTCACTAAACACTTGTTTTTAATCACCCAGTACCTAGTATGCTGGAAAGCTGCTTTTGATGGCCAAGGTATCAAGTAAGTAAGACTGCATTGTGAAAGTCATGGTTTCACACCTTAAGATGATCTTTCCTCAGATACTTGTTCCTCCTGCGTTCCTCGTTCTGGTTGAGTACGGGTGGAACCTCTGGCCATTTTGGCTCTGTGTCAGACTCTGACTTTAGACTGCCATCGAAAGAGCAGGAAGAGGACGGCTGAAGAAAGACAAAGTTGAAAGGCCAAAGTACTGGACACTGTACTGATCAAATGGCAATGCAATAATGGACAAAAAAACACTTGGCTTAAGCAGCACAAGCCTTCAATATAAATAGATGAAGACTAAAGCCTCCCCTTACATCACTAAAGGTAACAAGGTCACATGCACACCAGTGGAGGCTGCTGAGGGGAGAACAGCTCATAAGAATGGAGCAAATGGAATGGCATCAAACACCTGGAAACCAATTGATACCATTCCACTGATTCCGCTCCAGTCATTACCAAAAGTCCGTTCTCCCCAATTAAGGTGCCACCAACCTCCTGTGGTATAAACAGACACATCATCACATGCATGATGATGAGGGTGAGAAAACAAAGGCATGAATGAAATGGGTGACCTCAGAGAAAGCTGTGTCATCATCTGTGAAGTCAGGGTCCTTTTCGGAGAAAGACAGAGAGAAAGAAAATAGGAGTGAAACCGACACCTAAACCAAACACCAAACACACACACACGCACCCGCACACACACACACACACTTTAAAAGTGAAACTGAAAATATGACTGTAAATTTGGCAGATGAGATTAATGAGTGAAAAGAAGGAAATGATTGCTAGTATTACATACATTAAGGGAACATTTTGACACTTGCCATATGGTTAGTGAGAAAGTCCACATTGCAAATGTACGGTCCCTTACTAGACGTCCGACAACGTTTCTAAAATTCGCGGATAGCGTTGGGCCGTGCAGCAGGGCCGGATCTTCCAGGAAGTCATCAAACGAACTCTCTCGGACATTTGGTTTCTGTATTATAACATTTTCAAATTTTGGTAATTTTGGTAAATCCCACAAGAGGGCGAATGGAATCATATTGCAAATGTATTTTTTTACATTTAAGTTACAGATCCAGTTGCAGCGTGTTCAGACAAATCTTTTTAAAGTGTGCTTCGGAGCTCTGCGAGATTTCTGTGATTTTCTGAAATAACACACACTCACTAAATCCTCCGTAAATAAGTCAGTTCTTAACGTAAAGACTTAAAACTCAAAATTCTATAAGTGCCTACGCCAAGGAGGATATGTGTTCACTTTCAGCTTCCTGTGCCAACCGGAAGTACCTTTAATTGGGGTCATAGATGCTGTTTTGAAGGGTTAAAAAGGTCTGATCTTTTCAAAACGTTATATGTGTTATTAGGCAACCCTCATGAATTGTAAATCAGTACTTTTTCCCAACAGATGTCAAAGAAAAGCTCTTTCACACACACACACCACACACACACACACACAGCAAGGATGGAGTGACAAAGTGCGGTGCTTAAAGACACTCAGAGCCTGCAATGGCATTACCAGAATCTCTAGGCTGTGCCGAGTTCAACGAGATGCCCCGCTTGACCGTAGCTCGCTCGGTCTAAACACAGCGACCATGAGAAAAAGTAGGCCCAAAATGAAGCCTGGCCCTAAATGTAATTTGCTTTTGGGTGACAGTGAGAGAACCGTTAAGGTGAGAAGCACAATTCGACCTCAGGTACGTTCCTGAGGTCCTCCCGATCTGTGCAAGCCTAACCTTGACCGCGTAGCATTAACCCTTAACAGTTAAAAGAAGGTGTCTACATCAAACAGTTTTCACTGACTTCTCTCCCCATAGGAATACATTGCCTGCATTCAACCTGAAGCCTATGTGGGTTATGAATGCCGTATGAACCTGTCTTCAATGACAATCCATCAGGCCACTATGAGGTCTACCTGTGTTGATTCTAAGCTTCCTGAAGCAACCGGGAAGTGATTAAATTCACCCTAAAAGTGTTTTGATATATATAACCTGCAATTATGAAAATCACTGCATTCAACCTTGTGTAGATCAGTCAATTATAAACATAAAGACTTAAAACGCAGGATTCTGTAAGAGCCTACCCCAAACAAGATATGTGTTTACTTATAGCTTCCTGTGCCAACCGGAAGTGCCTTAAAATGGTGTCATAGGTGCTGTTTTTAAAACTTCATATGTGTGATTAGGCAACCCTCATGAACAGTAAATCAGTAATTTTTCCCAACAGATGTCAAAGAAAAGCTCTCTCTCTCTCTCACACACACACAAACACACACACACACACACACACACACACACACACGCACACAGCAACGATGGAGTGACAAAGTGCGGTGCTTAAAGACACACAGAGCCTGTAATGGCATTTCCATATTCTCAAGGCCGTGCCGAGTTCAACGAGATGCCCCGCTTGACCGTAGCTCGCTCTGAGTGCAGCGACCGTGAAAAAAGTAGGCCCAAAATGAAGCCTGGCCCTAAATTTAATTTGCTTTTGGGTGACAGTGAGAGAACCGTTAAGGTGAGAAGCACAATTCGACCCCAGGTACGTTCCTGAGGTCCTCCCAATCTGTACAAGCCTAACCTTGACCGTGTGGCATTAACCCTTAACAGTAAATCAGGGTTTTTTGATCTCACAGATTACAATGACATCTCTCCTTATAGGAATACATTGCCTGCTCCCATAAATTCAACCTAGAACCTATGTGGGTTAATATTGCCTTATGAACCTGTCTTCGATGACAATCCATCAGGCCACTATGAGGTCTACCTGTGTTGATTCTAAGCTTCCTGAAGCAACCGGAAGTGGTTAAAATCACACTAAAAGGGTTTTTCCATACCCAAACTGATGTTTGATAGAAATAGTGAATTCAACCCTGTGTAAATCAGTCAGTTCTTAACGTATAGACTTAAAACTCAGGATTCTGTAAAAGCATACTTTTACTTTTAGCTTCCTCTGCCAACCGGAAGTGCCATAAATGTTGTCATAGGGGCTGTTTCAAAGGGTTAAAAAAGTCAAAAAAGTCAAAAGCGATTAGGCAACTCTCATGAACTGTAAAGCAGTCATTTCTCCCATAAAATTTCCAAGAAAAACTCACACACACACACACATACAGCTTGGACAGAGGGACACAGTGTGGTGCGTAGAGACAGACAGCGCCTGCAATAGTTACCTTTGTTCGAACTATTAAATAACCGTTAGACCTAGAGTTCTGAAACTTTAGGAACCTGTTCTAGATCTCAGAAGGTTCTCGGACCGAGAAACAGCCTCGTACATTTGCAATGACTTCAATTCATTTTGACCATTACGAAAATGACGACATTTAGAAAAGTCCCAGAGTCGCAAGACTAGGTGCATTGAAAATGGCTCGGCCCATAGAGAAGGACCCCAATGTTTCTGTCCGATAGCTCATTCAAGGACCCCGTAGCAAGGCATGGAAAAAAGTGGATTTTCAGCACCAATTAAGGTCTTGCTCGGGTACCGAATGACCTATCGAGCCGAAACTTGGGATTCGGGGTCCCCTCAGCTAATGTCAGGTCCAGTTCGGACCTGCAGCTAGAACGTAACTATGTGTTTTACGTTTTTGTTATGGTTTGAACAGAAGTCGATGTGAATTTTGGGCCTGCTCTGGAATATGTGATAGTTGGCTTCTAAACGAGTTAGAAAAAGTGGGTGTGGTGTCAGTTTGTATCAGTTTGGTGTCAGAATGACATCTAATTGACTAATGGACGGTGACTTGCTGGCTGACTTTTGTCCATTTGCAATATGTTTAAACAGTGAGGTACCATCACCAAAATGACATTCTGAAATCAACTCCAACGATCGATGGAGAGGAACCAGAAACACTGCCTGGCCATCCTGAGTTCATCGGGCCAGTCAATTTCGCATTCCTGCAGGATTTTTGAGCATGACAAATTTGTGATGGTAAATGCCCATTGAAACATATTGCAAATGCACAGTGCAATGGAAATAATGAATTGCTTGTTTCCTGTAGAAAACAGAAGGTACAGAAAGTCCAGTTCCTTACCTGCCCACTCAGCACTGACGGTCCACTGCTCCCTTCATCCAGAGAGGCACTGCGAGGGAGACAGGAAAACACACCGACTCACTCTGTCACACATACAAACTTATATTCATGTAAGCCTTATTTACAGTTTACTGGAGAAATTGGCTCATCATTAGAAGGCAGCCAACAATAAAAAACACCAGACAGACACACTGGAGTTTTTTACTTTAAACACCTTACTCATCATCCTCATACAGTATGATTTGTGCCTACTCATACTCTTTTCATAGTAATTACTCATCGTAATAACTACACTATGACAACATCCTATAACATCAGTCATGGGGCCAGTTTCAACAGAGCATGGATGGACCATGCTTTTTAGTCCATAACTAAACTTGGTTAGTTTTATGCAACCGAACCATGGTCTCGTTGATACGGCATACAGTAGTCACCTGTCAGAGCAGAGTGAGGGGCAGAAGTCATGTGGACATCTATAAGTACCTAGGTGTCTGGCTAGACTGTAAACTCTCCATCCAGACTCATATCAAACATCTCCAATCGAAAATCAAATCTAGAGTCGGCTTTCTATTCCGCAACAAAGCCTCCTTCACTCACGCCGCCAAACTTACCCTAGTAAAACTGACTATCCTACCGATCCTCGACTTCGGCGATGTCATCTACAAAATTGCTTCCAACACTCTACTCAGCAGTTTATCACAGTGCCATCCGTTTTGTCACTAAAGCACCTTATACCACCCACCACTGCGACCTGTATGCTCTAGTCGGCTGGCCCTCGCTACATATTCGTCGCTAGACCCACTGGCTCCAGGTCATCTACAAGTCCATGCTAAGTAAAGCTCCGCCTTATCTCAGTTCACTGGTCACGATGGCAACACCCACCCGTAGCACGCGCTCCAGCAGGTGTATCTCACTGATCATCCCTAAAGCCAACACCTCATTTGGCCGCCTTTCGTTCCAGTTCTCTGCTGCCTGTGACTGAAACGAATTGCAAAAATCGCTGAAGTTGGAGACTTTTATCTCCTTCACCAACTTCAAACATCTGCTATCTGAGCAGCTAACCGATCGCTGCAGCTGTACATTGTCTATCGGTAAATAGCCCACCCATTTTTACCTACCTCATCCCCATACTGTTTTTATTTATTTACTTTTCTGCTCTTTTGCACACTCTACCTGTACATGACCATCTGATAATTTATCACTCCAGTGTTAATCTGCAACATTTTAATTATTCGCCTACCTCCTCATGCCTTTTGCACACAATGTACAGTGCCTTGCGAAAGTATTCGGCCCCCTTGAACTTTGCGACCTTTTGCCACATTTCAGGCTTCAAACATAAAGATATAAAACTGTATTTTTTTGTGAAGAATCAACAACAAGTGGGACACAATCATGAAATGGAACGACATTTATTGGATATTTCAAACTTTTTTAACAAATCAAAAACTGAAAAATTGGGCGTGCAAAATTATTCAGCCCCTTTACTTTCAGTGCAGCAAACTCTCTCCAGAAGTTCAGTGAGGATCTCTGAATGATCCAATGTTGACCTAAATGACTAATGATGATAAATACAGTCCACCTGCGTGTAATCAAGTCTCCGTATAAATGCACCTGCACTGTGATAGTCTCAGAGGTCCGTTAAAAGCGCAGAGAGCATCATGAAGAACAAGGAACACACCAGGCAGGTCCGAGATACTGTTGTGAAGAAGTTTAAAGCCGGATTTGGATACAAAAAGATTTCCCAATCTTTAAACATCCCAAGGAGCACTGTGCAAGTGATAATATTGAAATGGAAGGAGTATCAGACCACTGCAAATCTACCAAAACCTGGCCGTCCCTCTAAACTTTCAGCTCATACAAGGAGAAGACTGATCAGAGATGCAGCCAAGAGGCCCATGATCACTCTGGATGAACTGCAGAGATCTACAGCTGAGGTGGGAGACTCTGTCCATAGGACAACAATCAGTCGTATATTAAACACATCTGGCCTTTATGGAAGAGTGGCAAGAAGAAAGCCATTTCTTAAAGATATCCATAAAAAGTGTCGTTTAAAGTTTGCCACAAGCCACCTGGGAGACACACCAAACATGTGGAAGAAGGTGCTCTGGTCAGATGAAACCAAAATTGAACTTTTTGGCAACAATGCAAAACGTTATGTTTGGCGTAAAAGCAACACAGCTGAACACACCATCCCCACTGTCAAACATGGTGGTGGCAGCATCATGGTTTGGGCCTGCTTTTCTTCAGCAAGGACAGGGAAGATGGTTAAAATTGATGGGAAGATGGATGGAGCCAAATACAGGACCATTCTGGAAGAAAACCTGATGGAGTCTGCAAAAGACCTGAGACTGGGACGGAGATTTGTCTTCCAACAAGACAATGATCCAAAACATAAAGCAAAATCTACAATGGAATGGTTCAAAAATAAACATATCCAGGTGTTAGAATGGCCAAGTCAAAGTCCAGACCTGAATCCAATCGAGAATCTGTGGAAAGAACTGAAAACTGCTGTTCACAAATGCTCTCCATCCAACCTCACTGAGCTCGAGCTGTTTTGCAAGGAGGAATGGGAAAAAATGTCAGTCTCTCGATGTGCAAAACTGATAGAGACATACCCCAAGCGACTTACAGCTGTAATCGCAGCAAAAGGTGGCGCTACAAAGTATTAACTTAAGGGGGCTGAATAATTTTGCACGCCCAATTCTTCAGTTTTTGATTTGTTAAAAAAGTTTGAAATATCCAATAAATGTCGTTCCACTTCATGATTGTGTCCCACTTGTTGTTGATTCTTCACAAAAAAATACAGTTTTATATCTTTATGTTTGAAGCCTGAAATGTGGCAAAAGGTCGCAAAGTTCAAGGGGGCCGAATACTTTCGCAAGGCACTGTATATAGACTCTTTTTTTTCTACTGTGTTATTGACTTGTTAATTGTTTACTCCATGTGTAACTCTGTGTTGTTGTCTGTTCACACTGCTATGCTTTATCTTGGCCAGGTTGCAGTTGCAAATGAGAACTTGTTCTCAACTAGCCTACCTGGTTATTAAATAAAGGTGAAATAAAAAAATAAAGAAAATAAAAATGTGTTTAGGCAGAGCTGTGCTGTACGTACGTACCTGCGGATGGCCTGGCAGGGGGACCTCTGTTTGCTACTGGAGCTGCCAGAGTGACTGAGGAACCTGGACAGGTAAACAGAGGATGCAATAAGGCCAGAGAAGGTGTGGTATATGGTCAATATACCACGGCTAAGGGCTGTTCTTAAGCACGATGCAAAGTGGTGCCTGGACACAGCCCTTAGCTGTGGTATATTGGCCATATACCACAACCCCCGAGGTGCCTTATTGCTATTATAAACTGGTTACCAAAGTAATTAGAGCCATAAGACTACTGAACACCTAATCAAATGGCTACCCAGACTATTTGCATCCCCCCCCCCCCTCTTTTACACCGCTGCTACTCTCTGTTGTTATCATCTATGCATAGATAACTCTACCTACATGTACATATTTCCTCAACTAACAGGTGCCCACGCACATTGACTCTGTACCGGTACCCTCCTGTATATAGTCTCACTATTGTTATTTTACTGCTGCTCTTTAATTACTTGTTACTTTTATTTATTATTCTTATCCGTATTTTTTTTTAACTGCATTGTTTGTTAGGGGCTCGTAAGTAAGCATTTCACTGTAAGGTCTACCTACATCTGTTGTATTCGGCGCATGTGACTAATAACATTTGATTTGATTTGAATAAATGTTGTCATACCCGTGGTATACGCAGTGGTGGAAAAATAACTCAATTGTCATAACTTAATGATACCTTAATGGAAAATTACTCAAGTAAAAGTGAGTCACCCAGTAAAATACTACTTGAGTAAAAGTCCAAGTATTTGGTTTAAAATATATTTTAGTCTCAAAAGTAAATCAAATTGCTAAAATGTACTTAAGTATCAAAAGTATAAACCATTTCAAATTCCTTATATTAGCAAACCAGATGGCACAATTTTCTTTCTTTTGTTTATTGACGGATAGCCAGGGACACATTCCAACAGTCAGACATCATTTACAAACATAGTATTTGTGTTTAGTGCGTCTGCCAGATCAGAGGCAGTAGGGATCCCCAGGGATGTTCTCTTGATGAGTGTGTGAATTTGACAATTTTCCTGTCAAAATGTAACAGGTACTTTTGGGTGTCAGGGAAAATGTATGGAGTAAAAAGTACATCATTTTCATGAGAAATGAAGTGAAATAAAAATTTGGCAAAAATAGAAATAGTTAAGTAAAGTACAGATACCCCCAAAAAACAACTTAAGAGGTAATTTAAAGTATTTTACTTAAGTACTTTACACCACTGGGTATACAGTCTGATATACCAACTGTGGTATATCAGACTGTATACCCAGTGGTGTAAAGTTTAAGGGCTTAAGGACTCGAACCACCCAGTTCATAAGTAAAGATTAGTATAATTTCTCTGTTTTTTTTGCAGGCACAATGTGTTCAGACGGTCATGGTATGGTATGGGTTCAGGTGGATTTAAGACCTGGAGACCAACAAATAATATATCTAATGCAGTGTTTCTTCATTTTGGTCCTGTTTTTGCCTTATTACTACACACCTGGTTCAAGTAAATCAAAACTTGACTTCATGACTGAGGTGATCCTTTGATTCAGCTGTGTAGTGCTAGGGCAAAAACTAAAATGTGTGTCCTGCAGGACCGTAATTAATAAGCACTGCTCTAATGGTGTGCATACATGTCATCTCACAATAAGACAAAAATGTGTTGTTTCAGGCACAGAAACATTTCAAAACAATTTAACACGCACCACCTGAGTCTTGCATACTGTACATATATCCCCCTCCTTTAGCTTTCAAAATCTCACTCTGTCACACATACAGTACCAGTCAAAAGTTTGGACACACCTACTCATTCAAGGGTTTTTCTTTATTTGTACTATTTTCTACATTGTAGAATAGTAGTGAAGATATCAAAACTATGAAATAACACATATGGAATCATGTAGTAACCAAAAAAGTGTTAAACAAATCAAAATATATTTTATATTTTAGATTCTTCAAATTAGCCACCCTTTGATTTGATGACAGCTTTGCACACTCTTGGCATTCTCTCAACCATCTTCATGAGGTAGTCACCTGGAATGAATTTCAATTAACAGATGTGTCTTGTTAAAAGTTATTTTGTGGAATTTCCTTCTTCCAGTGTTGTGACAAGGTAGGGGTGGTATATAGAAGATAGCCCTATTTGGTAAAAGACCAAGTCCATTTATGGCAAAAACAGCTCAAATAAGCAAAGAGAAATGATAGTCCATCATGAGAGTCTATCATTACTTTAAGACATGAAAGTCAGTCAATGCGGAACATTTCAAGAACTTTGAAAGTTTCTTCATGAGCAGTCACAAAAACCATGAAGCGCTCTGATGAAACTGGCTCTCATGAGGACCACCACAGGAAAGACCCAGAGTTACCTCTGCTGCAGAATATACGTTCATTAGAGTTACCAGCCTCAGAAAATGCAGCCCAAATAAATGCTTCACAGAGTTCAAGTAACAAACACATCAACATCAACTGTTCAGAGGAGACTGCGTGAATCAGGCCTTCATGGTTGAATTGCTGCAAAGAAACCACTACTGAAGGACACCAATAAGAAGAGACTTGCTTGGGTCAAGAAACACAAGCAATGGACATTAGACCAGTGGAAATCTGTCCTTTGGTCTGATGAGTCCAAATCCAACCGCTGTGTCTTTGAGAGATGCGAGTAGGTCAACTGATGATCTCTGCATGTGTGGTTCCCAACATTAAGAATGGAGGACGAGGTGTGATGGTGTGGGGGTGCTTTGCTGATCCCATCTGTTCTGTTTTGCGCTTAGTTGGACTATTATTTGTTTTTCAATAGAACAATGACCCAACACACCTCCAGGCTGTGTAAGGGCTATTTGACAAAGAAGGAGAGTGATGGAGTGCTGCATCAGATGACCTGTCCTCCACAATCACCTGAACTCAACCCAATTGAAATGGTTTGGTATGAGTTGGACTGCAGAGTGAAGGAAAAGCAGCCAACAAGTGCTCAGGATATGTAGGAACTTCTTCAGGGAAAAAGCATTCCAGATGAAGCTGGTTAAGAGAATGCCAAAAGTGTGCAAAGCTGTCATCAAGGAAAAAGGTAGCTGGGAATACTTTGAAGAATGTCAAATATAAAATATATTTTGATTTGTTTAACACCTTTTTGGTTACTACATGATTCCATGTGTTATTTTATTGTTTTGATGTCTTCACTATTATTCTACAATGTATAAAATAGTAAAAAATAAATAAAGAAAAACCCTTGAATGAGTAGGTGTGTCCAAACTTTTGACTGGTACTGTATCTCTCTCTCTACCTGTGTGCTCGGCCGGCAACCCTCCTTCGATGAATTAGACTCTCTGCTCTACAAATTAAGGACCGTCGTCTAGTAGCCACACATCACGTGTGCATCAATCAGGTCCAAGGAAGTGGCGAGGTTGGGGAGCAGGAGATGGATGAAGCAGGGAGGGAAGAAGAGAGAATGGGGGAACAAATGACGGGGAGGGTTGTTAAATGCAGAGCGAGAAGAGAGATAGTTAGAGCGTGGTGATGGAGTAACTTCAGGAGAGAAAGGAGCAGTAACATGTCTGGAAATCACCTAAGGTCTGCCTATACAACGGACAAAATGCAGAGAATATAGAATAACCCAATACAAAATAAATGATAACATGTACTTTTCACATATCACCTGCTGTCTACAACAGCTATGGCTGGCTCTCACTGACTACTGATTGTAAGTAAGCTACACTGAACAAAAATATCAAATGCAACATTAAACAATTTCAAAGATTTTACCAAGTTACAGTTAATTTAAGGAAATCAGTCCACTGCAATAAATTCATTAGGCCATAATCTATGGATTTCACATGACTGGGAATACAGATATGCATTCGATGGTCACAGATATCTTTAAAAAAGTAGGGCCGTGGATCAGAAACAGTTAGTATCTGGTGTGACCACCATTTGCCTCATGCAGCACATCTCCTTCACATAGAGTTGATCAGGCTGTTGATTGTGGCCTGTAGAATGTTGTCCCACTCCTCTTCAATGGCTGTGAGAAGTTGCTGGATATTGACGGGAACTGGAACACAATGTCGTAAACAATCAAGAGCACCCCAAACATGCTCAATGGGTGACATGTCTAGTGAGTATGCGAGCCATGGAAGAACTGGGACATTTTCAACTTCCAGGAATTGTGTACAGATCCTTACGATATGGGGCTGTGCATTATCATGCTGAAGCATGAGTTGATGGCGGCAGATGAATGGCACGACTATGGGCCTCAGGATCTCGTCACGGTATCTCTATGTATTCAAATTTCCATCGATAAAATGCAATTGCGTTCGTTGTCTGTAGCTTATGCCTGACCATACCATAACCCCACCACCGCCATGGGGCACTCTGTTCACAACACTGACATCAGCAAACCGCTCGCCCACACGACGCCATCTGACCGGTACAGTTGAAACCAGGATTCAGCAGTCAAGAGCACACATCTCCAGCATGCCAGTGACCATTGAAGGTGAGCATTTACCCACTGAAGCCGCACTGCAGTCTGGTCAAGACCATACATGTATACATGTGGTCTGCGGTTTAGACGCCGGTTGGATGGACTGCCAAATGCCTTAAAATTACGTTGGAGGCGGCTTATGGTAGAAAAATGTACATTCAGTTCTCTGGCAACAGCTCCGGTGGACATTCCTGCAGTCAGCATGCCAATTGCATGCTCCCTCATGGGACCAACACTTTACATGTTGCATTTATATTTTTGTTCAGTATACAATGCATTTGGAAAGTATTCAGACCCCTGGACTTTTTACAAATTTTGTTACGTTACAGCCTTATTCTAAAATGAATTAAATAATTTTCCCCCTCATCAATCTACACACAATACCCAAATATGACAAAGCAAAAACAGTTTTTTTTTTTACATTTTGAAGATTTATTACAAATTAAAAACTGAAATATGACATTTATATAAGTATTCAGACCAATTTCTCAGTACTTTGTTGAAGCACCTTTAGCAGCGATTACAGCCTCGAGTCTTCTTGGGTATGACGCTACAAGCTTGGCACGCCTGTATTGCAA
The DNA here is from genome assembly GCF_013265735.2 of Oncorhynchus mykiss. Taxonomy (NCBI): domain Eukaryota; kingdom Metazoa; phylum Chordata; class Actinopteri; order Salmoniformes; family Salmonidae; genus Oncorhynchus; species Oncorhynchus mykiss. Next base: position 30,747,856 of record NC_048593.1, on the reverse strand, counting down.
ACTGGTGAGGGTCCAAAAAGGTGACACTTTTTTGCACGTTAACATGCAAAAAATCCCTGCTAGGGGGAAATGCAGGTTAACTAATTAAACAAAGATCTACATGATCACATAATCAGTCTCTGTGTGTAAAATAAAGTGTTTAAGCTAACTCGCAGCTAAAAAATGAAAATAAAGCAATCCAATGTTATTTGTTGCCTAGACTTTATTGCAAATGACACTCAAGTCTTGAGAAAAAAACAATACACTACTATTGCAGTTAGCCATGACAGCATTTATAATAGACCGCTTGTGACCACACACATCCAAATATTGCACTTGGGAAAAAAACATCTTAAAGTAGAAATAGAATGAAACAAACAGGCATTCTATTTTTGCTCTATTATAGTGGCCACTATAGTAGACATAGATCAAGCGCACAAGGCTACATGTGTGCAAAAATAACGTTCACCAGATAAAACAATTAATATTCCGCCTCACTCACACACAAGTGTTACTGTCAAATTCAACACAACAAAAGCAGTATCTTTGGGCTACACATTATTACATTGTACACTTTCTGCCTGTGGACATCGGTTCTACAACGTGCCAGTAGAGCATGATACCCTTTGTTGGCATAATTGATCACTTTCAGGCAGAGAGTACACCTGGCATACCCCTGTATTGAAAAAGTTAGAAAGAGGGAAAGTGTGTGGTGTTCCTTTCACCTCTACAGTGAAATCCAGCTTAAACCAGGCCCAGCTCCACTTCATCCCTGTATCCACTTGCTTAATACTGTAATGACCTGACTAGATCATAAAGGAACAATTGTCCAGACAGAGGCTTGAGTTTACGAATTGACTGTTTATTAACCCAACTTCACACAGGCTACTGTTTGGCTGTAGCCCACGCCAAATAAACGAAGGATACTCCACAAACCAACCGTGAGCTTCTCTTGTGAAGCCCAGCCGTAAGAGAAAGAATAATGGCTAAACCTAGTCTTAACTTCCAATGCTCCATCCCCCTGCCCAACCCCCCTCCATGCCAACCACCAGGATGCCCGGCATCAGAACATTCCAGGCATTCCCATGATTGGCAGATAGCAGGTTGATTGGCATGTCGGACACCGTGAACACTGGGTACTGGTAAGTACAACACAACCAACTAATTGCCTAAACCATAACACACTGTGCGGGTTGCTACAATACTTAATTAATAACCTCTTTGGGCTGAGATCCCGCTAACGGGATCGATATGACAACAGCCAGTGAAAGTGCAGGGCGCCAAATACAAAACAATAGAAATTCCATAATTAAAATTCCTCAAACATACAAGAATTTTACACCATTTTAAAGATACCATTCTTGTTAATCCCATCACAGTGTCCAATTTCAAAAAGGCTTTACGACGAAAGCAAACCAAACGATTATGTTAGGTCAGAGCCAAGTCACAGAAAAAACAGCCAAAGAGAGGAGTCACAAAAAGCAGAACTAGAAATAAATTAATCACTAACCTTTGATGATCTTCATCAGATGACACTCATAGGACTTCATGTTACACAATACATGTATGTTTTGTTCGATAAAGTTCATATTTATATAAAAAAATCTCATAATAAATATTGATAAAAGATACATCTATTATGCACGGAATTATAAATACACTTCTCCTTAATGCAACCGCTGTGTCAGATGCCAAAAAAGCTTTACCAAAAAAGCACACCGTGCAATTATCTGAGTACGGCGCTCAGAGACCAAAACAACCCAAACAGATATCCGCCATGTTGTGTAGTCAACAGAAGTCAGAAATGGCATTATAAATATTCACTTACCTTTGATGATCTTCATCAGAATGCACTCCCAGGAATCCCAGTTCCACAATAAATGTTTGTTTTGTTCGATAATGTCCATCATTTATGTCCAAATACCTCCTTTTTGTTTGCGCGTTTAGCCCAGTAATCCAAATTCATGACGCGTGATCACTAGAAGCAGAAGAAAAGTCAAAAAGTACTGTTACAGTCCGTAGAAACATGTCAAGCGATGTATAGAATCAATCTGTAGGATGTTTTTAACATAAATCTTCAATAATGTTCCAACCGGATAATTCCTTTGTCTTCAGAAATGCAATGGAACTCAAGCTAACTCTCACGTGAATGAGCATGGCCGGCTTGTGGCTCTCTGGCAGACCTCTGACTCATTCCCCTCTCATTTGCCCCCACTTCACAGTAGATGCATCAAACAAGGATTTAAAGACTGTTGACATCTAGTGGAAGCCTTAGGAAGTACAATTTGACCCCATAGACACTGTGCATTCGATAGGGAATGAGTTGAAAAACTACAAACCTCAGATTTCCCACTTCCTGGTTGGATTTTTCCTCGGGTTTTGGCCTGCCATATGAGTTCTGTTATACTCACAGACATCATTCAAACAGTTTTAGAAACTTCAGAGTGTTTTCTATCCAAATCTACTAATAATATGCATATATTAGCAACTGGGCCTGAGTAGCAGACAGTTTACTCCGGGCACCTTATTCATCCAAGCTACTCAATACTGCCCCCAGCCATAACAAGTTTTTAACAAGCAACGCCTCATTTTCACCTAATTCTCTCATTCTGAAAATTAACCACAGACTTTAGAGGGAAAACATCAGTTCACAGATAGCAGTTATTTCTTTAGCTAGTTAACATTTCACACAGATTGCAAGGGTCCAGTAAACAACTAACGTAATGCGTTATAACTTGAGGAACGGCAAGGAGTCGTACATCAGTTAATACTGTAGCGAATTGGTTAGGTTAATGTTACTAACGCTAGCGCATCGGATGTTGTAGCTGTCTGACTTTATTAGCCAGCTAACTTTCACACCATGAACTCAATTATTTGATCAGTTATGTTGGCTAACGTTGCTCAATATTTCTCTGGCTAGCTAACGGAGAATTCAATCTAGGTAGCAAGATACTTAACAATGCTAACAATACTTGTTCCACCACACTTTCCACCTCACCTCAAACTTTCCAAATGCCAGTTGTTTTTAGGTTACAGCTCATTAAGTACGCTTCATCACCTTCTCGTCCCCGTCTCTGTGGTCAGGCTTCTCACCTACCTCTTCATTATCTTTCAGGGGACGCGCTGCTGTAACTGGCAAACTGCCATTCCACTCTCCTGCTGTCTTCCCAGAGTACGCACTGATGCTGTAACTAGCAATATGGTTGTCTCTTCTCTCTCTTCTCTCTTCAGTCGCGTGCTGCATTCTGTTGTTATGTGGACGATTGGCTGAGCCTTGGATATAGCCAGCATTGCTCCAAATGCATATCACTCCCAAACTTTTCTCAACGTATCTACACAAATCACATAGGTCACCTATTTTGGATTCAAAACAGCGAATTTTGCAGAAAGGTGACTAGTTTGCATCCCTGGTATTTGGGGAGTTCATCCCATTCTTCTCTGCAAATCTTCTCAAGCTCTATCAGGTTGGATGGGGAGCGTCACTGCACAGATATTTTCAGGTCTCTCCATAGATGTTAAATCGGGTTTGAGTCCAGGCTCTGGCTGGGCCACTCAAGGACATTCAGAGACATGTCCCGAAGCAACTCCGGCGTTGTCTTGGCTGTGAGCTTAGGTTCGTTGTCCCGTTGGAAGGTAAAGCTTTGCCGCAGTTTGAGGTCCTGAGCGCTCTAGAGCAGGTTTTCATCAAGGATTTCTCTATACTTTGCTCCGTTCATCTTTCCCTCGATCCTGACTAGTCTCCCAGTCCCTGCCACTGAAAAACATCCGCACTGCAGGGATGGTGTCACGTTTCCTCCAGACGTGATGCTTGGCATTCAGGCCAAAGGGTTCAATCTTGGTTTCTTCCGACCAGAGAATCTTGTTTCTCATGGTCTGAGAGTCCTTTAGGTACCTTCTGGAAAACTCTAAGCGGACTGTCATGTGCCTTTTACTGAGGAGTGGCTTCTGTCTGGCAACTCTACCATAAATGCCTGATCGGTAGAGTGATGCAGAGATGGTTGTCCTTCTGGAAGTTTCTCCCATCTCCACAGAGAAACTCTGGAGCTCTGTCAGAGTGATCATCGGGTTCTTGGTGACCTCGGTGACCATGGCCCTTCTCCCCCGATTGCTAAGTTTGGCCGGATGGCCAGCTCTAGGAATAGTCTTGGTGGTTTCAAACTTCTTCCATTTAAGAATGTTGGAGGCCACTGTGTTCTTGGGGACCTTCAATGCTGCAGAAATGTTTTGGTACCCTTCACCAGATCTGTGCCTTGACACAATCCTGTCTCTGAGCTCTACGAATAATTCCTTCGACCTCATGGCTTGGTTTTTGCTCTGACATGCACTGTCAACTGTGGGACCTTATATAGACAGGTGTGTGCCTTTCCAAATCATGTCAAATCAATTGAATTTACCACAGGTGGACTCCAATCAAGTTGTAGAAACATCTCAAGGATGATCAATGGAAACAGGATACACCGGAGTTCAATTTCGAGTCTAATAACAAAGGGTTTTAATACTTATGTAAATAAGGTATTTCTGTTTTTGCTTTGTCATTATGGGGTATTGTGTGTAGATTGATGCAAAAAAAACAATAATTTAATCAATTTTAGAATATGGCTGTAACGTAACAAAATGGGGAAAATGTCAAGGGGCCTGGAAACTTTATGAATACACTGTAATAACTGTGGTTAGAGCCCAATAATTAGTCAGAAACCCATAACTGCCAGGGATTGTAAATCAAGTCCTTATTGTCACTGCCCAACATTCTGGGAAACTGAAAAGAAGAGTCCCTCCCCTTCCCAACCCTCTCCTCCAAGAACATCCCAGGACCTTCCTGCCCTTGCAGTGAAGATAGGTCAAGGGTAGAGAGAGGGAGCAGAGGTGGGATGGGGAAGCTGTGCTCAGCAGTGGTGTGGAAGACATAGAGATATGGGGCTAGGGGCAGAGCAGAGCAGAGCTAAGCAGTGGTGTGGAGGACATAGAGATATGGGGCTAGTGGCAGGGCAGAGCTAAGCAGTGGTGTGGAGGACATAGAGATATGGGGCTAGGGGCAGAGCAGAGCTAAGCAGTGGTGTGGAGGACATAGAGATATGGGGCTAGTGGCAGGGCAGAGCTAAGCAGTGGTGTGGAGGACATAGAGATATGGGGCTAGGGGCAGAGCAGAGCTAAGCAGTGGTGTGGAGGACATAGAGATATGGGGCTAGGGGCAGGGCAGAGCAGAGCTAAGCAGTGGTGTGGAGGACATAGAGATATGGGGCTAGGGGCAGGGCAGAGCAGAGCTAAGCAGTGGTGTGGAGGACATAGAGATATGGGGCTAGGGGCAGGGCAGAGCTAAGCAGTGGTGTGGAGGACATAGAGATATGGGGCTAGTGGCAGAGCAGAGCTAAGCAGTGGTGTGGAGGACATAGAGATATGGGGCTAGGGGCAGAGCAGAGCTAAGCAGTGGTGTGGAGGACATAGAGATATGGGGCTAGGGGCAGGGCAGAGCAGAGCTAAGCAGTGGTGTGGAGGACATAGAGATATGGGGCTAGGGGCAGGGCAGAGCAGAGCTAAGCAGTGGTGTGGAGAACATAGAGATATGGGGCTAGGGGCAGGGCAGAGCTAAGCAGTGGTGTGGAGGACATAGAGATATGGGGCTAGGGGCAGGGCAGAGCTAAGCAGTGGTGTGGAGGACATAGAGATATGGGGCTAGGGGCAGGGCAGAGCTAAGCAGTGGTGTGGAGGACATAGAGATATGGGGCTAGGGGCAGGGCAGAGCAGAGCTAAGCAGTGGTGTGTAGGACATAGAGATATGGGGCTAGGGGCAGAGCAGAGCTAAGCAGTGGTGTGGAGGACATAGAGATATGGGGCTAGGGGCAGGGCAGAGCTAAGCAGTGGTGGAGGACATAGAGATATGGGGCTAGGGGCAGGGCAGAGCAGAGCTAAGCAGTGGTGTGGAGGACATAGAGATATGGGGCTAGGGGCAGGGCAGAGCTAAGCAGTGGTGGAGGACATAGAGATATGGGGCTAGGGGCAGAGCAGAGCTAAGCAGTGGTGGAGGACATAGAGATATGGGGCTAGGGGCAGGGCAGAGCAGAGCTAAGCAGTGGTGTGGAGGACATAGAGATATGGGGCTAGGGGCAGGGCAGGGCAGAGCAGAGCTAAGCAGTGGTGGAGGACATAGAGATATGGGGCTAGGGGCAGGGCAGAGCAGAGCTAAGCAGTGGTGTGGAGGACATAGAGATATGGGGCTAGGGGCAGAGCAGAGCTAAGCAGTAGTGTGGAGGACATAGAGATATGGGGCTAGGGGCAGAGCAGAGCTAAGCAGTGGTGTGGAGGACATAGAGATATGGGGCTAGTGGCAGAGCAGAGCTAAGCAGTGGTGTGGAGGACATAGAGATATGGGGCTAGGGGCAGGGCAGAGCTAAGCAGTGGTGTGGAGGACATAGAGATATGGGGCTAGGGACAGGGCAGAGCAGAGCTAAGCAGTGGTGTGGAGGACATAGAGATATGGGGCTAGGGGCAGGGCAGAGCTAAGCAGTGGTGTAGAGGACATAGAGATATGGGGCTAGGGGCAGGGCAGAGCTAAGCAGGGGTGTGGAGGACATAGAGATATGGGGCTAGGGGCAGGGCAGAGCTAAGCAGTGGTGTGGAGGACAGAAGTTGTCTACACTTGACACTTACATGAGACTTCTGTCAGAATACGAAGCTTGCATTGAAAACACGAGTCTAGACGCACAAAAGTCACTTTGTGATCTGATTGTGTTCAGATCTGTCTGAACAGTTGGTCAGGGACGCATTGTGTGCTGATTTCTCCTCAGCCTGGATGCAAGAGAGATACAGTATGGGGCTAGGGTAGGGTAGAACTCAGGGTGAGGTGATGTCAGAGAGGAGTGGCCATGGCAGGGGTCAGAGCTCAGCCTCTTACCTGTTCTGTTGCTCCTGCTGCAGGAGCTGGACAGCGATCTTCCTCAGGTCCAGCACTTCCTTCAGCTCATCCTCATCCTCCTCAACTAGCTGATCTTTTTCAGAGCTGCAGGAAACAGGGACATGGCAATTCAGTTTGAAGCCAAAACCTATGCCAACTATACTCCCTATAATAGCATTAACTAAGTGTGTGACCCTACTATAGTGGCAGCTATCCAACAACATAACCTTCTCAGCATGTCTACTGTCTGGGCCTGTTATTATATTATGTCACTTCTGCTATCATCTACAGCTGCTAATTATCAACTATAGTACATTAACTAGTGTTGTAAATTAGTTATTTAAGGAGACAGATAGATCAATATGATTTCAGTTCAAACTTATAGAAGTTAAAAGGTGAATTTTCTTCCGTTCCTCCTTTCTTCTGTCTATTCAAGTGTAGTGAAGACTTACCCAGACTCCTCTTTCCAGTTCTCCTTATCTTTGCTTTGGTGTGACTTGTTAAGAACCTTCTCCAATTCCTGACACACAGAATAAAAAGTAAACTCAATAAAATCATGTTATTTTTATTTAACCTTTATTTAACTAGGCAAGTCAGTTAACCAAACCTGGGCTGCCGCCCTATGTGACTCCCAATCACGGCCGGTTGTGATACAGCCTGGAATTGAACCAGGGTCTGTAGTGACGCCTCTAGCACTGAGATGCAGTGCCTTAGACCGCTGCGACACTCCGGAGCCCATAAACAGATATGTAAAAGTAAAATCCCCACACTCTTATCCAAGTTCAATCACAACACATTTCATTTAAACTTCAAGCTGTGTGCTTTGGCTGATTCCACAGGTTTCCAGCCCCCCCAAAAACTAACGAGACGATCTGTTGGCTTTATTCAATCAAATTTATGGAATTTGAAGCTTTTGACTCAATGAAAGATAAGATTAGTTTAAAGCTTGTACCAAAACCTCCCATTCTTCAGAGCTAACAGTGGAAAAGAACAGGCACTAATTGGACACACTAGCTCACCCAGGGATAGTTCAACAGTGGAAGACTAGTGTAGTTAATGGTGTACTGTAGTGGTCATACAGCTCTCTATGGATCCCTGTTGATGTACCTTTATACATGAGATGTAGGGTCCACTCTGCTGCCCGTCTGACAGGGCAGCATCTTCCTCTGCGTTGGGCTCGATGAAGTCAAAGGGTACCTGATCTACGGGAGCAACACACCAGGTTGAACCTCAGACTAATGTGCTTGTTGCCAGTTGAGCCCATCAATGCTCAAACCGTTTTTTTTCAAACAGTCAAATCCACTGCATCCAAACAGGTCTTACCTTTGCCTGAGTCCATCTTGGAGAGGAGAGAGAGGGCATCGGCGCGGGCCGTCTCTGAGACCTGAGAGTGCAGGCTGATGGTATCATCGTCAGAGGGCTAGAGGAAGAGAGGGAGAAGGAAGAGGAGAAAGCTCAGTGTTAAAGTGAGCATAAAGCATAGAGTTCAGGTGTACTGAACATGTCTGCAGAAGAACTGCAGTGTCAGGATCAACGAGCCATGGTTGAACGCACAACAGTCCTCAGTACAATCTAGGCCTCAGTTCAGCCTGACTACAGTGGGTGAACTCTGACCTCTGTCGCAGACAGTCTTTTATCCCCGTTGTCACTGCCGATACCAGAGTCGGGAGCATGGTTCTTACTGGGGTAAAAATCCTCCATGCTGCAGAGACATATAAAGGGATAGTCAGTAATAAACAGTCAGACAGTTTTGATTCAGACACATTCATGACAATTTCGTAAGCACTTCAAAATATGTAGAGACCTGTGTCATTAATCTTCAAATATGTCATACCAGTTGTCATTACAGTTTCATGGCACATACTGCATATTCATATCATTCATGATGTATATGGTCCATGGTCTTGTCTGTAGTATACTTAAGCAATGAGGCCAGAGGGGGTATGGTATATGACCAATATACCACAGCTAAGGGATGTTGTTAGGCACGAAGCAATGAGGAGTGCCTGGATACAGCCCTTAGTCGTGGAATATTGGCCATATACCACAAACCCCAGAGGTGTCTTATTGCTATTATAAACTGGTTACCAACATAATTAGAGCAGTAAAAATAAATGTTTTGTCATACCCGTGTTATTGGTTGTCAGCCGATTGGCATTCAGGGCTCAAACCACCCAGTTTATAAATATAATTATGATATGATATAAGAGTGTATACCTGTCTGTGAGAGGCTGGGGAAGGCAGCGTTTGCCCAGAGAAGGGAGGTCCAGAGAGTCAGGCTTCTTATCCATCCTACAAGCCTGGATGTTCAGGTACTTAAAGATGTGCACCTTGCCCTTCAGGCAGATCTGAAACACACAAATACAAAGTGCATGAAGGATATATCCAAGTGCTGAAATGAAGTGCCCAAGTGTTCATTCAAGCAGAAATCAAATCATGCTGCCCACTAGATGGTGCAACTGTTCCTCGGAGACCATTAGGTGTATATCTTGGTATATCATGAAGACTGTCACAGCTAGGGGGAGTTGTTTCTAGGCATGATGCCAAGCTGAGGTTAACCTGTGTTAAATCGTCGGCACCCCATACCTGATACACATCGAGATGGCTGTGGATAATCCCATGCAGTGCCAAAATGTCATTTACAGCATAAACTACCACAGGTGTTGCCACACACTCTCACTCACACACTCTCACTCACACACTCTCACTCACACATACCTGTGCAGGTGGGGACTGCATAGGGTTGTTGTCGAGGATGATGTGCTGCAGCTGCCTGAGTCTCCTGTAGACAGGAGGGATCTCTGTGATTTTATTGCAGGAGAAGTCCAGTCTGATGAGTGGCAGGTCAGCCAGCTCTGGGGAGAGACAAATAAAGAAAGCACAAGAGGCATGGGTTTGGATATAGAATAAGGAGAGAGATTACCCTCAGACCAGGGGAGAGGACATAGACAGCTACCGACCCTCAGACCAGGGGAGAGGACATAGACAGCTACCTACCCTCAGACCAGGGGAGAGGACATAGACAGCTACCTACCCTCAGACCAGGGGAGAGGACATAGACAGCTACCGACCCTCAGACCAGGGGAGAGGACATAGACAGCTACCTACCCTCAGACCAGGGGAGAGGACGTAGACAACTACCTACCCTCAGACCAGGGGAGAGGACATAGACAGCTACCTACCCTCAGACCAGGGGAGAGGACGTAGACAGCTACCTACCCTCAGACAAGGGGAGAGGACGTAGACAACTACCTACCCTCAGACCAGGGGAGAGTACGTAGACAGCTACCTACCCTCAGACCAGGGGAGAGGACGTAGACAGCTACCTACCCTCAGGCCAGGGGAGAGGACGTAGACAGCTACCTACCCTCAGACCAGGGGAGAGGACGTAGACAGCTACCTACCCTCAGACCAGGGGAGAGGACGTAGACAGCTACCTACCCTCAGACCAGGGGAGAGGACGTAGACAGCTACCTACCCTCAGGCCAGGGGAGAGGACGTAGACAGCTACCTACCCTCAGACCAGGGGAGAGGACATAGACAGCTACCTACCCTCAGACCAGGGGAGAGGACGTAGACAGCTACCTACCCTCAGACCAGGGGAGAGGACATAGACAGCTACCTACCCTCAGACTAGGGGAGAGGACGTAGACAGCTACCTACCCTCAGGCCAGGGGAGAGGATGTAGACAGCTACCTACCCTCAGGCCAGGGGAGAGGATGTAGACAGATACATACCCTCAGGCAGCATGTGAAGACAGTTCCTCCTGATGTTGAGTTCCCGTAATGAACGGAGCCTCCCCACCTGAGGGGGCAGCACCTGGATCTCATTACAGCTGATGTCCTACATGGGAAGACAGAAAGCAGGCTGTCACACACAGACACGCCAGTAACAATATAGCTGCAGTGTTTTTTTATGAGCTCTGGGCTTGTGCTCACCAGTTCCATCAGTTCTTTGGCCTTCCCAATCTCCTCTGGGACAGACAGTAGCTTGTTGTTGCTCACCACCAGCACTTTGAGAGGGAGGTTGAACAGGTATTTTGGCAATGTTGAGAGAAGGTTCCGGCTATAGAAACACAAAATACACATGTACATTATAGGCAGTATGAAAGTTTTATCCTGTGCGCAAGGATAACATTGGGGACATCAGGAAAAGATCAAGCAATGAATGTCTCCTCAATGGGTTAACAAAATGTTAGTGAAACAGAGGACCAGAGCAGACTGATATCCGTGGCTATGTTTACACAGGCAGTCCAATTCAGATTATTTTACCACTAAATTGGTCTTTTTTTTTTCTTCTTTTTTTTACCCCCTTTTTCTCCCCAATTGTCATGGTATCCAATTATTAGTAGTTACTGTCTTGTCTCATCGCTACAACTCCTGCACGGCCTCGGGAGAGGCGAAGGTCAAGAGTCATGCGTTCTCCGATACACAACCCAACCAATTTGCACTGCTTCTTAACACAGCACGCATCCAACCCGGAAGCCAGCCGCACCAATGTGTCAGAGGAAACACCGTACACCTAGCGACCTGGTCAGCGTGCACACCCGGCCCGCCACAGGAGTCGCTCGTGCGTGATGAGACAAGGATATCCTTGCCGGCCAAGCCCCCCTAACCCGGACAATGCTGGGCCAATTGTGCGCCGCCCCATGGGCCTCCCGGTCGCGGCCGGCTGCGACAGTGCCTGGGCTCGAACACAGAGTCTCTGTTGGCATAGCTAGCACTGCGATGCAGTGCCTTAGACCACTGAGCCACCCGGGAGGCCACTAATTGGTCTTTTGACCAATCAGATCAGCTCTTTTGCCAATAATTAGAAACAAGCTCAAATTGGGGTTGCCTGTGTAAACGCAGCCTAACTGTGTCTAGGAAATGAACCGTTCAAAACAACATCACATAGTGTAGACCTCTTTCTCCCACTGTGTCTAGGAAATGAACCATTCAAAACAACATCACATAGTGTAGACCTCTTTCTCCCACTGTGTATAGGAAATGAACCATTCAAAACAACATCACATAGTGTAGACCTCTTTCTCCCACTGTGTATAGGAAATGAACCGTTCAAAACAACATCACATAGTGTAGACCTCTTTCTCCCACTGTGTATAGGAATTGAACCGTTCAAAACAACATCACATAGTGTAGACCTCTTTCTCCCACTGTGTATAGGAAATGAACCGTTCAAAACAACATCACATAGTGTAGACCTCTTTCTCCCACTGTGTATAGGAAATGAACCGTTCAAAACAACATCACATAGTGTAGACCTCTTTCTCCCACTGTGTCTAGGAAATTAACCGTTCAAAACAACATCACATAGTGTAGACCTCTTTCTCCCACTGTGTCTAGGAAATGAACCATTCAAAACAACATCACATAGTGTAGACCTCTTTCTCCCACTGTGTATAGGAAATGAACCGTTCAAAACAACATCACATAGTGTAGACCTCTTTCTCCCACTGTGTATAGGAAATGAACCATTCAAAACAACATCACATAGTGTAGACCTCTTTCTCCCACTGTGTCTAGGAAATGAACCGTTCAAAACAACATCACATAGTGTAGACCTCTTTCTCCCACTGTGTATAGGAAATGAACCATTCAAAACAACATCACATAGTGTAGACCTCTTTCTCCCACTGTGTCTAGGAAATGAACCATTCAAAACAACATCACATAGTGTAGACCTCTTTCTCCCACTGTGTATAGGAAATGAACCATTCAAAACAACATCACATAGTGTAGACCTCTTTCTCCCACTGTGTATAGGAAATGAACCATTCAAAACAACATCACATAGTGTAGACCTCTTTCTCCCACTGTGTCTAGGAAATGAACCATTCAAAACAACATCACATAGTGTAGACCTCTTTCTCCCACTGTGTATAGGAAATGAACCGTTCAAAACAACATCACATAGTGTAGACCTCTTTCTCCCGCTGTGTATAGGAAATGAACCATTCAAAACAACATCACATAGTGTAGACCTCTTTCTCCCACTGTGTCTAGGAAATGAACCATTCAAAACAACATCACATAGTGTAGACCTCTTTCTCCCACTGTGTATAGGAAATGAACCGTTCAAAACAACATCACATAGTGTAGACCTCTTTCTCCCACTGTGTATAGGAAATGAACCATTCAAAACAACATCACATAGTGTAGACCTCTTTCTCCCACTGTGTATAGGAAATGAACCATTCAAAACAACATCACATAGTGTAGACCTCTTTCTCCCACTGTGTATAGGAAATGAACCATTCAAAACAACATCACATAGTGTAGACCTCTTTCTCCCACTGTGTATAGGAAATGAACCATTCAAAACAACATCACATAGTGTAGACCTCTTTCTCCCACTGTGTATAGGAAATGAACCATTCAAAACAACATCACATAGTGTAGACCTCTTTCTCCCACTGTGTATAGGAAATGAACCGTTCAAAACAACATCACATAGTGTAGACCTCTTTCTCCCACTGTGTATAGGAATTGAACCGTTCAAAACAACATCACATAGTGTAGACCTCTTTCTCCCACTGTGTATAGGAAATGAACCGTTCAAAACAACATCACATAGTGTAGACCTCTTTCTCCCACTGTGTATAGGAAATGAACCGTTCAAAACAACATCACATAGTGTAGACCTCTTTCTCCCACTGTGTCTAGGAAATTAACCGTTCAAAACAACATCACATAGTGTAGACCTCTTTCTCCCACTGTGTCTAGGAAATGAACCATTCAAAACAACATCACATAGTGTAGACCTCTTTCTCCCACTGTGTATAGGAAATGAACCATTCAAAACAACATCACATAGTGTAGACCTCTTTCTCCCACTGTGTATAGGAAATGAACCGTTCAAAACAACATCACATAGTGTAGACCTCTTTCTCCCACTGTGTATAGGAATTGAACCGTTCAAAACAACATCACATAGTGTAGACCTCTTTCTCCCACTGTGTATAGGAAATGAACCGTTCAAAACAACATCACATAGTGTAGACCTCTTTCTCCCACTGTGTATAGGAAATGAACCGTTCAAAACAACATCACATAGTGTAGACCTCTTTCTCCCACTGTGTCTAGGAAATTAACCGTTCAAAACAACATCACATAGTGTAGACCTCTTTCTCCCACTGTGTCTAGGAAATGAACCATTCAAAACAACATCACATAGTGTAGACCTCTTTCTCCCACTGTGTATAGGAAATGAACCGTTCAAAACAACATCACATAGTGTAGACCTCTTTCTCCCACTGTGTATAGGAAATGAACCATTCAAAACAACATCACATAGTGTAGACCTCTTTCTCCCACTGTGTCTAGGAAATGAACCGTTCAAAACAACATCACATAGTGTAGACCTCTTTCTCCCACTGTGTATAGGAAATGAACCATTCAAAACAACATCACATAGTGTAGACCTCTTTCTCCCACTGTGTCTAGGAAATGAACCATTCAAAACAACATCACATAGTGTAGACCTCTTTCTCCCACTGTGTATAGGAAATGAACCATTCAAAACAACATCACATAGTGTAGACCTCTTTCTCCCACTGTGTATAGGAAATGAACCATTCAAAACAACATCACATAGTGTAGACCTCTTTCTCCCACTGTGTCTAGGAAATGAACCATTCAAAACAACATCACATAGTGTAGACCTCTTTCTCCCACTGTGTATAGGAAATGAACCGTTCAAAACAACATCACATAGTGTAGACCTCTTTCTCCCACTGTGTATAGGAAATGAACCATTCAAAACAACATCACATAGTGTAGACCTCTTTCTCCCACTGTGTATAGGAAATGAACCGTTCAAAACAACATCACATAGTGTAGACCTCTTTCTCCCACTGTGTATAGGAAATGAACCGTTCAAAACAACATCACATAGTGTAGACCTCTTTCTCCCGCTGTGTATAGGAAATGAACCATTCAAAACAACATCACATAGTGTAGACCTCTTTCTCCCACTGTGTCTAGGAAATGAACCATTCAAAACAACATCACATAGTGTAGACCTCTTTCTCCCACTGTGTATAGGAAATGAACCGTTCAAAACAACATCACATAGTGTAGACCTCTTTCTCCCACTGTGTATAGGAAATGAACCATTCAAAACAACATCACATAGTGTAGACCTCTTTCTCCCACTGTGTATAGGAAATGAACCATTCAAAACAACATCACATAGTGTAGACCTCTTTCTCCCACTGTGTATAGGAAATGAACCATTCAAAACAACATCACATAGTGTAGACCTCTTTCTCCCACTGTGTATAGGAAATGAACCATTCAAAACAACATCACATAGTGTAGACCTCTTTCTCCCACTGTGTATAGGAAATGAACCATTCAAAACAACATCACATAGTGTAGACCTCTTTCTCCCACTGTGTATAGGAAATGAACCGTTCAAAACAACATCACATAGTGTAGACCTCTTTCTCCCACTGTGTCTAGGAAATGAACCATTCAAAACAACATCACATAGTGTAGACCTCTTTCTCCCACTGTGTCTAGGAAATGAACCATTCAAAACAACATCACATAGTGTAGACCTCTTTCTCCCACTGTGTATAGGAAATGAACCGTTCAAAACAACATCACATAGTGTAGACCTCTTTCTCCCACTGTGTCTAGGAAATGAACCATTCAAAACAACATCACATAGTGTAGACCTCTTTCTCCCACTGTGTCTAGGAAATGAACCATTCAAAACAACATCACATAGTGTAGACCTCTTTCTTCCACTGTGTCTAGGAAATGAACCGTTCAAAACAACATCACATAGTGTAGACCTCTTTCTCCCACTGTGTCTAGGAAATGAACCATTCAAAACAACATCACATAGTGTAGACCTCTTTCTCCCACTGTGTATAGGAAATGAACCATTCAAAACAACATCACATAGTGTAGACCTCTTTCTCCCACTGTGTCTAGGAAATGAACCGTTCAAAACAACATCACATAGTGTAGACCTCTTTCTCCCACTGTGTCTAGGAAATGAACCATTCAAAACAACATCACATAGTGTAGACCTCTTTCTCCCACTGTGTATAGGAAATGAACCGTTCAAAACAACATCACATAGTGTAGACCTCTTTCTCCCACTGTGTATAGGAAATGAACCATTCAAAACAACATCACATAGTGTAGACCTCTTTCTCCCACTGTGTATAGGAATTGAACCGTTCAAAACAACATCACATAGTGTAGACCTCTTTCTTCCACTGTGAAAGAGGGAATGCTCTGGCTACCTGACCCTGTGAATCCCCTGAAAGGAGAACTCCATACTGAGATAGAGCAGAACAAAAGTGAACATGGGCCCTTGTATTTCCTCTAGCCTGGTGATATCATGGTTGTACTATCTTATGATGCTTCTTAGATCGAGGACTCCAGACACTTACCATAACATTACAGGAATGCCCCTGGTGTAAGCTACCTGAGGCTTTTTTGAGCACGGTTATATTACAGACATTTAAAGGGCTATGGATAGCAGAAAGAACATTTGATATTGAGTCAATACTGCCATAATACTTAACTATACCAGGTCACTACAATGCTGATATCATGTTACAGTATGAGGTCATTGGGTCAACAGATCACGCCACATACTTCCATGAGTCATCACTGACCTTATGTTTAGATAGGTCAGCATCTGCAAGTTGATGATGGCTTCAGGGATGCATTTGATGCAGTTGTGGTAGAGGTTGAGAGACTCAAGGGGGGCGAACAGACACACCTCTGGAGGGATCTCTGTGAGCCTGTTCTTCGACAGATCTGGGGGAGGGAGAGACAAGAGACAGACAGCAGGTGAGGGTCATGGGTACACAGGGACTACATACAGTACTGTCATACATGTATGGTCATATTCTTAGTAGAACAGATCAGGTGTTGGCTACTGTATGTATCAGGATGTAATGTAAGAAAGGATCCAAACAGTCTCTCCAGAAGCTGCTGGACACTCTTAGAAAAAAGGGTTCTTAGGCTGACCCAATAGGATAACCCTTTTTGGTTCCATGTAGAACCCTTTTGGGTTTTAAATGGAACCCGAAAGGGTTCTACCTGGAACCAAAAATATTATTCAAAGGGTTCTCCTATGGGGACAGCCGAAAAACCCTTTTAGATTCTAGATGGCACCTTTTTGTGACGGTTGGGTCGTAAGAAATCCTCTGGGAGAGTAAATTGATTCCACGCAGTCTTGACTGGTCAATATGTCTGAATGAGTGATCAATGGGAACATGGCATGTTTCTCAAAGACAGCTGAAATTACACTAGGCCTGAGCACAGTTCTATTACACACAGACTCTAGCACACAGTCATATCCATTTCCAGATCCAGTCACAGTCTTTCCCAAATCGATATATATCGATTCAATGAGAGTAGTCTGGCCAACTCCTCTGTGTCTGTGTAATAGCTGTTGACCCATACTCTTTCAAATTCTGCATCAAACCAAAATTAACCTAGGTCCTTTGGTGTTTCGTGGACATTTGTGGCGCTGTTGCAGTGGATACTTTTATCAAGTAGATGCCAGGAATTTACTAGCCACAGGTTGGTGAACCGGAGACAGTTAATCAGTCAGAGTTCAGTCCTCATCATGAATGGCACATTATAATACCTTATAGGCTTCAATGACAGGTAATACTCTGCTAAGATGAGAGGTTAAGGCAGGGGTTCTCAAACATTTTGGGGCCGGGGACCACTTCTGTGTTAGCAAATTGATCAGGGACCCCCTCATAATCACAACGCAACACGAGTGAGATAAGAATAGCCCACTAGGAGTTGTATTATTTATTATGACGTCTGCAGTACATGGCTAGACAAACCAAGCCTCGGGCCCGGGGAAAGTACATACATTGTAGGTTAATAATATTACATTGCATTGTAATACACAATTTAAACGCATTCTATGGATCCCTTGGCAAAAAGTAGTTACATCTGTTGGTAGTAAAATGTAATATATACACAGTACCAGTCAAAAGTTTGGACACACCTACTCATTCAAGGGTTTTTCTTTATTTGTACTGTTTTCTACATTGTAGAATAATAGTGAAGACATCAAAACTGTGAAATAACACATGGCGTTTGTACTTGCGTACTATTGTGTGTACAGATGAACATGGTACCTTCAGGCATTTGGAAATTGCTCCCAAGGAGGACCTTTTTCTGAGGTCTTGGCTGATCTTTTTTGTTTTTCCCATGATGGCAAGCAAAGAGGCACTTCAAGAGTTTGAAGGTAGGCCTTGAAATACATCCACAGGTACACCTCCAATTGACTCAAATGAGATTCTAAAGCCATGACATCATTTTCTGGAAATTTCCAAGCTGTTTAAAGACACAGTCAACTTAGTGTATGTAAACTTCTGACCCACTGGAATTGTGATAGTGAATTATAAGTGAAATAGTTTGTCTGTAAACAATTGTTGGAAAAATGACTTGTGTCATGCACAAAGTACATGTCCTAACCGACAAACTATAGTTTGTTAACAATACATTTGTGGAGTGGTTGAAAAACGAGCTTTAATGACTGCAACCTAAGTGTATGTAAACTTCCAACCTCAACTGTATATTTATATATATATATTATAGATCTGGCCGCGGACCCCCTGCAGTACCGCTGACCCCACTTTGAGAACCCCTGGTGTAAAGATGTATATAATATAATATATATAATTATGTTGCCCTCGTTCACAGTAATATTTTGCTGAATTAATTAGACTCACAGGGCTTACTGATTTCAGGGGTCATGAAACGGTGCGTAATGAGAAGAATGATTGATAAAGAGAGGTGGAGAGAAGAGAAGCGAGAGAGACAGCCGTGAGGAACACGTCACTGCCCCTTTCAGATAAGATTGTATGGTTGTGATGCAGTAGGCCCATCCCTCTGTCCAATAATTGATGTGATGGCGAGTGGAGTGCCTGGCACATTGTACTGTGCCCCTCCTCAGCCTCCGCTCTAGCCTCAGCTCGATCCCCAGCTGTGCTATCTGGCAGCTACCACTGCCTCTCGGAGAACCAATGATGTCTGGAGGAAGAGCCTCCTCCTCCACCCCCTGGAACAGACTCACTGCAGCTCCTCCATTCACAAATTACACGGTCTGCAATACAGCTACTGTACCTACCTACTGCACCACTCTCCATTCACAACAAGCTGCCTACTCTAGTTTACCACCTCCTCAATTCCTCACACACTATTCTACCACAACCACACTGTGCGTTACAAACAACTGATATTCTGTCACATGGTTCATGCACAATGTGGAATGATCACTATAGCTATGTTCACTGTACATTCTGTCTATTCCTACAACGTCTACATACAGTATCTTCCTGTGAACGTAACTGTAATGTAAGAGGCCTATCAGGGTCTGACCCCATACATGAGTAGTCTAGGCTCTGCATGTGTCCCTCACTCGATGAAGGAGAGTTCTGCAGTGCTCCGTGAAGGAACTGTGAAGGCCCTGGCTACCGATACCATGGCAACCACACGCAGAGAGGAGGGGAGCGGCAAGCAACTGAATCACATGAGGGGACGTGACTATATGCCTTGATATGCATGTCTGTGTTTGCTTCAGTAGTGCATGCTTGCATGCAAAGGAGGGAAGGAGGTTGTGCTGATACAACTGATTTCTAAATGAAACTAAAACAAAGGTCAAGCTCCTCAAACACAGAGGGAGTTGGTTCCTGAGCAATCTAACAAACTGGTCTCAGCCCTATGTCTGTATGTAGGAGTGAGTGTTCAGCATGGTGAGTAGGAGGGTGTTGTCTGCCAAAACAATGCTGTTTTAATTAGAGGGCAGAGACGGCAGGACTAAAGCTTTATCTCTAGGCCAATCACAGGTCTTGGCAGACTACTTGATATTATGGCCTTGTTTTTTTCTCATCACTAATCTCAAAGCCAAGACTGCATAAAGATGCCCAACGTATCCTTGCATTTAAACAAGCTCAAATCCAGATATTTGATTGTCTTTCTGTACATTCTTAACCTGTAAAAGACCAACCAGGATGAATTCCAATTGCATCTCCTCCACTCATGAGAGACGTATTCCTTTCTTTCCGTTTTCCTGGGAATTACTAGTCAGGGAAATGATAATAGGAACCTGGGGCTACCATCCAGTCAGATCTCACATGGCAGAGACAAGACATCAAAGGAAAAGTGGGATCACAACAAGCCTCACTGCTAGTCAGAACCCACTGCTTATCACACACATTGTAGCACAGTATTGTAGCTCTGTTCAGAGAGAAAGAGCTGTTTTGGACGAACATAAGGGAGCCATCTCTGAGTAAGCCTGTTACAAATTGCAGCATTTACTGTGTGGGAGACATTTCCATAATGAAGTGTTTGTGTTTAACTCCGTTCCTGAGGCAGAGTTCTGAGGCGGGAAGATGGATACATCATCGCTCCATCGCACAGCTAATGAAATGTGACAAAAACTCCACGAACCTCCTCAGAGTTAGGGCTGGCACAATTACCGTATAACCGCCAGTTATGGATGTAGACGGTCATGAAATAAAATAACAGTCTTAACCGTTTAAAAATACAGTATATATATCTTTTTTTACAAACAGCTGACTGAAGACGGGACAGCCAGGCATTGGTGCAGTTGAGTCCGTTTCCGCTGTAACATGGGTTCTTAACAACATGGCGAAACTGTTGCTGCTTGCTGAAACAAGAAACTAGCGGCATGAGTCTTCGGTTGCCAAGGCAACGGCCCCCACAAAATGCAGCGGCAGCACACAGAAATATAATTCATTCTAATTTCTAGCATTATATTTCTATGGCAGCACATGCAGTCGGGAGCGAAGGAGAGGAGAAAAGGTGTGTCTAAAACTGGTTTATTCCTACGGAGACCGCGGTCATTTTGGCTGGCCAATTACCGTCATCCAAAATTCCATAACTGTCATAACCCTACTCAGAGACGATGTCAACATGCACGCTACATCAAAGACTCTGTAGCACAGGGAACACAATCTACATTCCAGTCAGATGGGTCCTCGTGAAATTTACCTGCACTTATTCCAATATACAGGGCACTCAGAAAGTATTCAGACCTATTGACGTTTTACACATTTTGTTATGTTACAGCCTTATTCAAAATTGATTCAATAGTTTTCTTCCCCTCATCAATCTACACACACAATACCCCATAATGACAAAGCAAAAACAGGTTTTTACAAATGTTTGCATTTATATAAAAAAATATTTAAAAAAACAACAAACTGAAATATCACATTTACATTAGTATTCAGACCCTTTACTCAGTACTTTGTTGAAGCACGTTTGGCAGCATTTACAGCCTCAAGTTTTCATAGGTAGAAGTTTGGCACACCTGTAGTTGGGGAGTTTCTTCCATTCTTCTCTGCAGATCCTCTCAAGCTCTGTCAGGTTGGATGGGGAGCGTCGCTGCACAGCTATTTTCAGGTCTCTCCAGAGATGTTTGATCGGGTTCAAGTCTGGGCTCTGGCTGGGCCACTCAAGGACATTCAGAGACCTGTCCCGAAGCCACTCCTTCGTTGTCTTGGCTGTGTGCTTAGGGTCGTTGTCCTGTTGGAAGGGGAACATCGCCCCAGTCTGAAGGCCTGAGTGCTCTGGAGCAGGTTTTCATCAAGGATCTCTGTGTACTTTGCTCTGTTCATCTTTCCCTCGATCCTGACTAGTCTCCCAGTCCCTGCCGCATGTGACGTGACAAAGCGAATTCGACAGACATGTCATAATGTTCCTCATACAGACAGGCAGACTTGCAGCATGGAGAGGCAGTGATGGGAACCCCATGTGACAGTGACATCTCTCATCCTCAACCTCCTGTCCCTCACTGCACAGCTGTGATGCCTTAGAGGACTGCTGTATAACCCTGGTCTGCCTGGCTACATCACAGAGAGCTAGCCAGGCAAATACACCAATATCTTATACCAAGCCTAATGGTGGTGGGCTAAGGCACAAACACATCAACCCCTGTTACTGCCAGTAATTTAGCTTGTAGAGAAGTCACAGTGCCCTATTTCACAGTGCCTTTCAGGTGGAGGGCTGTGTGGAGGGGCTGATGATGATGGAGGGGGCTGGGGGGAAACCTATCGTCTCAGCTGTGTACCAGAGGGGGTATAATCCCTCCGCCCCACGTCACTCCTCCAGGGACCTCTCTATCCACAGCAGGGTCACCCTCTCAGTGGAAGATGGGGAGAGGAGAGGGAGAGGGGGTTGGCATATATCACTCTATACCACACTATATCACTCCCACTCACAACCTGAGGATGTATCATTACAACTCCCCAGAGACCGAGCTGTAAATGGATGCTTGTAGGTCTCCTCCATTACTCCATCAGCCAGAGGGGACAAAAAGGCCCACAAAGGCCCACGGTATTGCTTTGGGGCAGTAGACCCCAACAGAGATACAACCCCCTCCCCTTGTTATTCACCCCAACCTTGGGCTACGACCTTCATTTTCAGGTGATTTAGTCTGTATGAAAAATACTCCTGACCAAGGTCAGAAGATAATGTAAAGATAATGTAAAGATAATGTTGCGCCCAAATCGCATCAACATTTTGAAGATTGCGAGTCGATTCACTCTGACAACTGTGATGAATTAGGCCCGGTCACACAAAGATTAACATTTTCTAAAGAAACGGTGTGTTGATTCACACAAACATTCCCATATACTCATGCCTTAAACACACACATGCACACACACATGCACACATGCACACACATGATGTGTGTGTGCGTCACGTTCTGACCTTTATTCCTTTGTTTTGTCTTTATTTAGTATGGTCAGGGTGTGAGTTGGGGTGGGCAGTCTATGTTAGTTTTTCTATATTTTCTATTTCTGTGTTTGGCCTGATATGGTTCTCAATCAGAGGCAGTTGTCAATCGTTGTCCCTGATTGAGAACCATATTTAGGTAGCCTGTTTTCCTTTGTGTTTTGTGGGTGGTTATTTTCAGTCTTTGTGTGTCTGCACCAGATAGAACTGTTTCGGTTGTCACTTTGTTGTGTTCAGGTTCTTATTAAAAAGATGAACACTAACCACGCTGCGCTTTGGTCCTCTACTTCTTCCACCTCTGAATGCCGTTACAGTGTGTGTGTGATGGGGATGTGTCTCTGCTGATGCAGGTTTAATTGGCCCATTTGAGCCTGTGTGTGATGGAGCCTGAGCTCTGGATAATCATGGCCTAACACAGTAATTACAGACCTGTGTGAGGAGCTGTACAGCCCCTGGTAAAGACACACACACACAGACATACACAGCCCAGCTCAATTATGACATATTACTTACGATTACAGCAGCTCCATCAGCACCAATTAAACTATTTAGCAACACATTCATTGGCTTAATTGAATACGAGTCCATAGCTATTGGGTTGTACTGTATGTAGAGTCACACATGGATTCAGGAACATACACATATTGATCTCTGTTCTCTCCCACACGAACACATAGTCTCCTGTCTTTATCTCTGTCTCTCAGACACAAACACAGACACATCTAGACAGACAAAAGTGCTCTCTCTTTCTCGCACACGCACGCACACACACACACGCACACACACACACACACACGCGCACACACACACACACACACCCTAATGTGAGGCTTAAGGCACAGCTTCAGCAGCCAATAAAAGCTTTGCTGCCAATTCTGTGCTGATAGCTAGTCTTCCAACATGCATCATTCATGTTGTACAGCGTAGGTGAGCCTTGATTTCAAATACGTGTGTCTACCCATGTAACCGGCTCATCCCTATCCTGTGATGTCAGAGCGCAGGAGCACTGTATGGGAGCGGTGAGAGAGCAGCCCCCCAGCACACAGGACCCAGCTCCCCTAACTCTGACTTTCAGCAGAACAACAAATCCCAGACAGACACATGAATCTGAGGGCCCACAGACACAGACTTGGAGACAGACAGACTATAGAGTGGAGGAGACAGACTGGCCAGACAGACATGAGGGAGAGGTGAGGAGAGAGACAGACTCAGGCATCTCTCTTTTGATGATATGTGCAGGAAGACAACAGTTGGTGGATGTGCTGTGAATCTAAAGGCTCATCTCTCCCATTAAGGGGAAGACCAGGGTTGGCCCAGGCCCACTTCTAGACTTAGACCTGGAGGTTATGAAGGGGACCCCCTGCTGGACTCAACAAAGGTCTGGCCACTCGTGTTTGGGGAACATTTGAAGCACACGGGTTGATGGGGAAGGGGGTGGGGAGAAGGGTGATGCTTTGCTTTTGTGATGCTGTCCATTTGTCTGTCTCTATCCTTGCCTCTGACCAAACGCCATCTGTGGCATAAGTAGGCAGCCAGGCAGACATACAGGCAGACATCTGTTAATGCCCAAAGAGCTCAAGCAGAACAGGGCCGGCAAGGCTGACTACCCTCCAGCCAAACCACTAGGCTGACTACCCTCCAGCCAAACCACTAGGCTGACTACCCTCCAGCCAAACCACTAGGCTGACTACCCACAGCCAAACCACCAGTATGACTACCCCCCAGGCAAACCACCAAGCTGACTGACTACCCTCCAGCCAAACCACCAAGCTGACTACCTACCCCCCAGCCAAACCATCAAGCTGACTACCTACCCCCCCCAGCCAAACCACCAAGCTGACTACCTACCCCCCAGCCAAACCACCAAGCTGACTACCTACCCCCCAGCCAAACCACCAGGTTTGACTACACCCCAGTCAAACCACCAGGCTTGACTACACCCCAGTCAAACCACCAGGCTTGACTACACCCCAGCCAAACCACCAGGCTGACTACCCCCCAGCCAAACCACCAGGCTTGACTACACCCCAGTCAAACCACCAGGCTTGACTACACCCCAGTCAAACCACCAGGCTTGACTACACCCCAGTCAAACCACCAGGCTTGACTACACCCCAGCCAAACCACCAGGCTGACTACCCCCCAGCCAAACCACCAAGCTGACTACCTACCCCCCCCAGCCAAACCACCAGGCTGACTACCTACCCCCCAGCCAAACCACCAAGCTGACTACCTACCCCCCAGCCAAACCACCAGGCTTGACTACACCCCAGTCAAACCACCAGGCTTGACTACACCCCAGTCAAACCACCAGGCTTGACTACACCCCAGCCAAACCACCAGGCTGACTACCCCCCAGCCAAACCACCAGGCTGAAGCCTCTTCATCAAGTCAGGAAAGGACATTCAAAGTCTAACCACTAGGCAGGTAGCCAGCTGGTGGTTAGAGCGTTGGACTAGTAACCGAAAGATTGCTAGATCGAATCACAGAGCTGACAAGGTAAAAATCTATTGTCCTGCCCCTGAACAATGCAGTTAACCCACTGTTCCTAGGCCGTCATTGTAAATAAGAATTTGATGACTTGCCTAGTTAAATAAAGGTTAAGAATAAATAAAAATCTAGTGGAAATTACTCAGTCCTGCCTCCAGGACAAAACTCATCCCAATAAACATCAACCTGCGGACTAACATTGAGTAGTATCACTTAATACAAAGCAGCATAGAATGTATACAATCATTTGTTTTGAACTGACAATATTCTGTCACTGTCAAAGTACAATCTTAATTTAGAGAGTTGTAGTGATGGGGGTGGATAAATCGATACTGTAACATATTGGGACATTATTTCCTATAATATATCGTATTGTTTTGACAATATCGGAATATTGTTTTTGCGCTAGTTGGCTGTACCTGCACTAAAACTCCATTTTAAATAGAGAGACAATTAGTTTTCAGCATTTCTATTTCCATGACTGATCAAAACTCTCATGGCTCACTCTGCAGCAGACATATGGGGAACAATATGTTTGGAACATTGAAACACAAAATAACAGTATCGAATCACAATACATGTAGAATCACAATACATATAGAATCGTGAGTATCACAATACATGTAGAATCACAATACATATAGAATCACAATACATGTAGAATCACAACACATATAGAATCGTGAGAATCACAATACGTATAGAATCGTGAGAATCACAATACGTATAGAATCGTGAGAATCACAATACGTATAGAATCGTGATAATCACAATACATATAGAATCGTGAGAATCACAATACATATAGAATCGTGAGAATCACAATACATATAGAACCGTGAGAATCACAATACATATAGAATCGTGAGAATCACAATACATATAGAATCGTGAGAATCACAATACGTATAGAATCACAATACATATAGAATCGTGAGAATCACAATACATATAGAATCACAATACATATAGAATCGTGAGAATCACAATACGTACACGGAGACTTGATGAACAAAATATCCAACAATAGAACTCCAAGTGCAGACAAACATCCTGATCTGGCTGGGATGTGTTCAGACTTTTTTTCTCTTTTTTTTCAGGCAAGCATACAGTGGGGAGAACAAGTATTTGATACACTGCCGATTTTGCAAGTTTTCACATTGTATGATTTTTAAGTAATTAATTTGCATTTTATTGCATGACATAAGTATTTGATCACCTACCAACCAGTAAGAATTCTGGCTCTCACAGACCTGTTAGTTTTTCTTTAAGAAGCCTCCTGTTTTCCACTCATTACTTGTATTAACTGCACCGGTTTGAACTCGTTACCTGTATAAAAGACACCTGTCCACACACTTAATCAAACAGACTCCAACCTCTCCACAATGGCCAAGACCAGAGAGCTGTGTAAGGACATCAGGGATACAATTGTAGACCTGCACAAGGCTGGGATGGGCTACAGGACAATAGGCAAGCAGCTTGGTGAGACGGCAACAACTGTTGGCGCAATTATTAGAAAATGGAAGAAGTTCAAGATGACGGTCAATCATCCTCGGTCTGGGGCTCCATGCAAGATCTCACCTCGTGGGGCATCAATGATCATGAGGAAGGTGAGGGATCAGCCCTGAACTACACGGCAGGACCTGGCCAATGACCTGAAGAGAGCTGGGACCACAGTCTCAAAGAAAACCATTAGTAACACACTACGCCGTCATGGATTAAAATCCTGCAGCGCACGCAAGGTCCCCCTGCTCAAGCCAGCGCATGTCCAGGCCTGTCTGAAGTTTGCCAATGACCATCTGGATGATGTAGAGGAGGAATGGGAGAAAGTCATGTGGTCTGATGAGACAAAAATAGAGCTTTTTGGTCTAAACTCCACTCACCGTGTTTGGAGGAAGAAGAAGGATGAGTACAACCCCAAGAACACCATCCCAACCATGCAGCATGGAGGTGGAAACATCATTCTTTGGGGATGCTTTTCTGCAAAGGGGACAGGACAACTGCACCATATTAAGGGGAGGATGGATGGGGCCATGTATCGCGAGATCTTGGCCAACAACCTCCTTCCCTCAGTAAGAGCATTGAAGATGGGTCGTGGCTGGGTCTTCCAGCATGACAACGACCCGAAACACACAGCCAAGGCAACTAAGGAGTGGCTCCGTAAGAAGCGTCTCAAGGCCCTGGAGTGGCCTAGCCAGTCTCCAGACCTGAACCCAATAGAAAATATTTGGAGGGAGCTGAACGTCCGTATTGCCCAGCGACAGCCCCGAAACCTGAAGGATCTGGAGAAGGTCTGTATGGAGGAGCGGGCCAAAATCCCTGCTGCAGTGTGTGCAACCCTGGTCAAGAACTACAGGAAACGTATGATCTCTGTAATTGCAAACAAAGGTTTCTGTACCAAATATTAAGTTCTGGTTTTCTGATGTATCAAATACTTATGTCATGCAATAAAATGCAAATGAATTACTTAAAAATCATACAATGTGAAAACTTGCAAAATCGGCAGTGTATCAAATACTTGTTCTCCCCACTGTATCTAAAAAGGATCATACACAAACACAGTTTCCAAACAAGTCCCTGGTTTCAGAGGAACTGAGAGTCTTCCTTTGCAGAACAAAGTCAAAGTAGCATGGGTGTTAAATGTGGATCAGCCTGTTTAGAAACCTCATGGTCATTTGACACAGGGGTGTCTGTCTGGACTCCCCACCTTTAACGGTTAAGCATTGATTTCCTCACCCACTGTGTCTGTCTGCCCATCTTCACCCAGGGAGATAGGATTGAGGTGAGGGAGCCACGGAGGCTTGGTTGGAATGCTGCCTGTACAGGGTGACCAGGATCTCTCCCGATAGCACTGTGTGGTTTCAAGTTACAAAGTTGATTCGCCACATGCACAGGATACAAAAGGTGTAAAACAGTATCCTTAAATTCTTTCTTGAGAGCTCTTTCCCAACAATACAGTGAAAATAATAACAATAATAATAAATATAGATAAAAGGAAAAACACACAATGATAAGTTAAAGAAACATGAGGATGCAAGTATATATAGGTCTGTATCTTATTCAATATTCAGGGGTACTGGAGTGGTTGTGGTGGGTTTATGCATAAAAATGTGGTAGTAGATGGCGCCGAAGACCATGGCTGACGTTTGCAGACTTGTTTTCGAGTTGCTGTGCGTTTTGTTGCCAACCTGTTTTGCTACCTGACAACTTTACGGTTTTTACTTTTTAATTACCGTTTATATTTTAGTTTTTTTTCCCTCAACTTTTTCACTCCGGACGCTTTATCTGGACACGATTCGTCAGGACCTCCAACAGCCGAAGCTAAGTAGTAACATTAACATGATGCCTTCTAATTGCAGTCGCTGTACTCGCCTTACGGCGAGGATAGCTGTGCTACAAGCCCAGCTTCAGACGCAATCGCTAGGCAAGGGTAATTTCAGTGTAGGAAAGGATGAAACAGCGTCTGTGCCACCAGTAAGTACAGATAGTAGTATAAATCCCTTGGCACAGTCCCCGCAGCCGGACAACTTTCTCACGGTTTCTGGAAGGAAATGCTGTAGGAACGCTCAACCGGTGTCGCTCATTCAGCCGACAGAAACTTTCAACCGGTTTTCCCCATTAAGCAGCGGGTCGGAGTCAGAGGCCGAGTCTTCTCTGGTCTCTACTCCTCCCGTTACGGGGTCTGAGACGCCGAAGCTTCCCACCATTAGCTCTGACAAATTGAAAACTCTAGTCATTGGCGACTCCATTACCCGCAGTATTAGACTTAAAACAAATCATCCAGCGATCATACACTGTTTACCGGGGGGCAGGGCTACCGACGTTAAGGCTAATCTGAAGATGGTGCTGGCTAAAGCGAAAACTGGCGAGTGTAGAGAGTATAGAGATATTTGTTATCCACGTCGGCACCAACGATGTTAGGATGAAACAGTCAGAGATCACCAAGCGCAACATAGCTTCTGCGTGTAAATCAGCTAGAAAGATGTGTCGGCATCGAGTAATTTTCTCTGGCCCCCTCCCAGTTAGGGGGAGTGATGAGTTTTACAGCAGAGTCTCACAACTCAATCGCTGGTTGAAAACTGTTCTCTGCCCCTCCCAAAAGATAGAATTTGTAGATAATTGGCCCTCTTTCTGGGACTCACCCACAAACAGGACCAAGCCTGACCTGCTGAGGAGTGACGGACTCCTAGCTGGAGGGGTGCTCTCATTTTATCTACGAACATAGACAGGGCTCTAACTTCTCTAGCTCCACAATGAAATAGGGTGCAGGCCAGGCAGCCGGCTGTTAGCCAGCCTGCCAGCATAGTGGAGTCTGCCACTAGCACAGTCAGTGTAGTCAGCTCAGCTATCACCATTGAGACCGTGTCTGTGCCTCGACCTAGGTTGGGCAAAACTAAACATGGCAGTGTTCGCCTTAGCAATCGCACTAGGATAAAGACCACCTCCATTCCTGTCATTATTGAAAGAGATCATGATACCTCACATCTCAAAATAGGGCTACTTAATGTTAGATCCCTTACTTCAAAGGCAATTATAGTCAATGAACTAATCACTGATCATAATCTTGATGTGATTGGCCTGACTGAAACATGGCTTAAGCCTGATGAATTTACTGTGTTAAATGAGGCCTCACCTCCTGGCTACACTAGTGACCATATCCCCCGTGCATCCCGCAAAGGCGGAGGTGTTGCTAACATTTACGATAGCAAATTTCAATTTACAAAAAAAAAATGCAGTTTTCGTCTTTTGAGCTTCTAGTCATGATCTATGCAGCCTACTCAATCACTTTTTATAGCTACTGTTTACAGGCCTCCTGGGCCATATACAGCGTTCCTCACAGAGTTCCCTGAATTCCTATCGGACCTTGTAGTCATAGCAGATAATATTCTAATCTTTGGTGACTTTAATATTCACATGGAAAAGTCCACAGACCCACTCCAAAAGGCTTTCGGAGCCATCATCGACTCAGTGGGTTTTGTCCAACATGTCTCTGGACCCACTCACTGTCACAGTCATACGCTGGACCTAGTTTTGTCCCATGGAATAAATGTTGTGGATCTTAATGTTTTTCCTCATAATCCTGGACTATCGGACCACCATTTTATTACGTTTGCAATTGCAACAAATAATCTGCTCAGACCCCAACCAAGGAACATCAAAAGTCGTGCTATAAATTCACAGACAACACAAAGATTCCTTGATGTCCTTCCAGATTCCCTCTGTCTACCCAAGGATGCCAGAGGACAAAAATCAGTTAACCACCTAACTGAGGAACTCAATTTAAACTTGCGCAATACCCTAGATGCAGTTGCATCCCTAAAAACTAAAAACATTTCTCATAAGAAACTAGCTCCCTGGTACACAGAAAATACCCGAGCTCTGAAGCAAGCTTCCAGAAAATTGGAACGGAAATGGCGCCACACCAAACTGGAAGTCTTCCGACTAGCTTGGAAAGACAGTACTGTGCAGTACCGAAGAGCCCTTACTGCTGCTCGATCATCCTATTTTTCTAACTTAATTGAGGAAAATAAGAACAATCCGAAATTCCTTTTTGATACTGTCGCAAAGCTAACTAAAAAGCGGCATTCCTCAAGAGAGGATGACTTTCACTTTAGCAGTGATAAATTCATGAACTTCTTTGAGGAAAAGATTATGATTATTAGAAAGAAAATTACGGACTCCTCTTTAAATCTGCGTATTCCTTCAAAGCTCAGTTGTCCTGAGTCTGCACAACTCTGCCAGGACCTAGGATCAAGAGAGACGCTCAAGTGTTTTAGTACTATATCTCTTGACACAATGATGAAAATAATCATGGCCTCTAAACCTTCAAGCTGCATACTGGACCCTATTCCAACTAAACTACTGAAAGAGCTGCTTCCTGTGCTTGGCCCTCCTATGTTGAACATAATAAACGGCTCTCTATCCACCGGATGTGTACCAAACTCACTAAAAGTGGCAGTAATAAAGCCTCTCTTGAAAAAGCCAAACCTTGACCCAGAAAATGTAAAAAAACTATCGGCCTATATCGAATCTTCCATTCCTCTCAAACATTTTAGAAAAGGCTGTTGCGCAGCAACTCACTGCCTTCCTGAAGACAAACAATGTATACGAAATGCTTCAGTCTGGTTTTAGACCCCATCATAGCACTGAGACGGCACTTGTGAAGGTGGTAAATGACATTTTAATGGCATCGGACCGAGGCTCTGCATCTGTCCTCGTGCTCCTAGACCTTAGTGCTGCTTTTGATACCATCGATCACCACATTATTTTGGAGAGATTGGAAACCCAAAATGGTCTACACGGACAAGTTCTGGCCTGGTTTAGATCTTATCTGTCGGAAAGATATCAGTTTGTCTCTGTGAATGGTTTGTCCTCTGACAAATCAACTGTCATTTCGGTGTTCCTCAAGGTTCCGTTTTAGGACCACTATTGTTTTCACTATATATTTTACCTCTTGGGGATGTTATTCGAAAACATAATGTTAACTTTCACTGCTATGCGGATGACACACAGCTGTACATTTCAATGAAACATGGTGAAGCCCCAAAATTGCCCTTGCTAGAAGCATGTGTTTCAGACATAAGGGAGTGGATGGCTGCAAACTTTCTACTTTTAAACAGACAAAACAGAGATGATTGTTCTAGGTCCCAAGAAACAAAGAGATCTTCTGTTGAATCTGACAATTAATCTTAATGGTTGTACAGTCGTCTCAAACAAAACTGTGAAGGACCTCGGCGTTACTCTGGACCCTGATCTCTCTTTTGAAGAACATTTCAAGACCATTTCAAGGACAGCTTTTTCCCCATCTACGTAACATTGCAAAAATCAGAAACTTTCTGTCCAAAAATGATGCAGAAAAATTAATCCATGCTTTTGTCACTTCTAGGTTAGACTACTGCAATGCTCTACTTTCCGGCTACCCGGATAAAGCACTAAATAAACTTCAGTTAGTGCTAAATACGGCTGCTAGAATCCTGACTAGAACCAAAAAATGTGATCATATTACTCCAGTGCTAGCCTCTCTACACTGGCTTCCTGTCAAAGCAAGGGCTGATTTCAAGGTTTTACTGCTAACCTATAAAGCATTACATGGGCTTGCTCCTACCTATCTCTCTGATTTGGTCCTGCCGTACATACCTACACGTACGCTACGGTCACAAGACGCAGGCCTCCTAATTGTCCCTAGAATTTCTAAGCAAACAGCTGGAGGCAGGGCTTTCTCCTATAGAGCTCCATTTTTATGGAACGGTCTGCCTACCCATGTCAGAGACGCAAACTCGGTCTCAACCTTTAAGTCTTTACTGAAGACTCATCTCTTCAGTGGGTCATATGATTGAGTGTAGTCTGGCCCAGGAGTGGGAAGGTGAACGGAAAGGCTCTGGAGCAACGAACCGCCCTTGCTGTCTCTGCCTGGCCGGTTCCCCTCTTTCCACTGGGATTCTCTGCCTCTAACCCTATTACAGGGGCTGAGTCACTGGCTTACTGGGGCTCTCTCATGCCGTCAATGGAGGGGGTGCGTCACCTGAGTGGGTTGATTCACTGATGTGGTCATCCTCCAGCCTCCAGTATTTATGCTGCAGTAGTTTATGTGTCGGGGGGCTAGGGTCAGTTTGTTATATCTGGAGTACTTCTCCTGTCCTATTTGGTGTCCTGTGTGAATCTAAGTGTGCGTTCTCTAATTCTCTCCTTCTCTCTTTCTTTCTCTCTCTCGGAGGACCTGAGCCCTAGGACCATGCCCCAGGACTACCTGACATGATGACTCCTTGCTGTCCCCAGTCCACCTGGCCGTGCTGCTGCTCCAGTTTCAACTGACCTGAGCCCTAGGACCATGCCCCAGGACTACCTGACATGATGACTCCTTGCTGTCCCCAGTCCACCTGACCGTGCTGCTGCTCCAGTTTAATCTGTTCTGCCTTATTATTATTCGACCATGCTGGTCATTTATGAACATTTGAACATCTTGGCCATGTTCTGTTATAATCTCCACCCGGCACAGCCAGAAGAGGACTGGCCACCCCACATAGCCTGGTTCCTCTCTAGGTTACTTCCTAGGTTTTGGCCTTTCTAGGGAGTTTTTCCTAGCCACCGTGCTTCTACACCTGCATTGCTTGCTGTTTGGGGTTTTAGGCTGGGTTTCTGTACAGCACTTTGAGATATCAGCTGATGTACGAAGGGCTATATAAATACATTTGATTTGATTTGATTTACATTCTCCCAACCAATGGTGCAATTTTGTTATTTTGTTTGCGTTTTGTATAACTTATTCTTGTACTTATTGTGTATATAATGTTGCTGCTACTGTCTCTTATGACCGAAAATAACTTCTGGACATCAGAAAAACGATTACTAACCACAGACTGGAAGAAACATTTTCCTTTAACGAGTCCGACGAGAAGGATATCCTGCTTTCACTGGAACAGGCCCAGATCCACGCCTTTTGTGTGAAGAAAAGATGCCGGAAAAGGGAACGCAGATCGGGGATCCTTCTGAGAATCCGTAGGCGAGCTCGTAAACTCCCAATGCCTTCCATTCTTCTTGCTAACGTGCAATCGTTAGAAAATACAATTGATGACCTAATATTAAGATTATCCTACCAACGGGACATTAAAAACTGCAACATCTTATGTTTCACCGAGACGTGGCTGAAAGAAGAAACTAACAATATAGTGTTGGGGGATTTCCCATGCACCGGCAGAACAGAGTTGCTACCTCTGGTAAGACGAGTGTGCCTTTTTTGTCAATAACAGCTGGTGCGCGATGTCTAATATTATTATTATCATAAGTACATTATGATAAGCTGTCGACCGCATCTACCAAGAGAGTTCTCATCAGTATTATTCATAGCCGTCTATTTACCACCATAAAGCGAAGATGGCACTTGTTAACAAACTATAGTTTTGGCAAGTCGGTTAGGACATCTACTTTGTGCATGGCACAAGTAATTTTTCCAACAATTGTTTACAGACAGATTATTTAACTTATAATTCACTGTATCATAATTCCAGTGGGTCAGAAGTTTACATACACTAAGTTGACTTTGCCTTTAAACAGCTTGGAAAATTCCAGAAAATTATGTCATGGCTTTAGAAGCTTCAGATAGGCTAATTGACATCATTTGAGTCAATTGGAGGTGTGCCTGCGGATGTATTTCAAGGCCTACCTTCAAACTCAGTGCCTCTTTGCTTGACATCATGGGAAAATCAAAAGAAATCAGCCAAGACCTCAGAAAAAATATTGTAGACCTCCACAAGTCTTGTTCATCCTTGGGAGCAATTTCCAAACACCTGAAGGTACCACGTTCATCTGTATACACAATAGTACGCAAGTACAAACGCCATGGAACCACGCAGCCGTCATACCGTACAGGAAGGAGATGTATTCTGTCTCTTAGAGATTAACGTACTTTGGCGCGAAAAGTGCAAATCAATCCCAGAACAACAGCAAATGACCTTGTGAAGATGCTGGAGGAAACAGGTACAAAAATATCTATATCCACAGTAAAAACGAGTCCTATATCGACATAACCAGAAATGCCATTCAGCAAGGAAGAAGCCACTGCTCCAAAACCGCCATAAAAAAGCCAGACTACTGCACATGGAGACAAAGATTGTACTTTTTGGAGAAATGTCCCCCGGTCTGATGAAACAAAAATAGAACTGTTTGGCCATGATGACCATTGTTATGTTTGGAGGAAAAAGGGGGATGCTTGCAAGCCAAAGAACACCATCCCAACCGTGAAGCACAGGGGTAGCAGCATCATGTTGTGGTGTTGCTTTGCTGCAGGAGGAACTGGTGCACTTCACAAAATAGATGGCATCATGAAGGAGAAAAATTATGTGGATATATTGAAGCAACATCTGAAGACATTAGTCAGGAAGTTAAAGCTTGGTCGCTTGAAAATGTGTGGGCAGAACTGAAAAAGCGTGTGCGAGCAAGGAGGCCTACAAACCTGACTCAGTTACACCAGCTCTGTCAGATGGAGTGGGACAAAATTCACCCAACATATTGTGGGAAGCTTGTGGAAGGCTACCCAAAACTTTTGACCCAAATTAAACAATTTAAAGGCAATGCTACCAAATACTAATTGAGTTTATGTAAACTTCTGACCCACTAGGAATATGATTGAAAAAAAAGGCTTAAATTAATGACTCTCTACTATTATTCTGACATTTCACATTCATAAGTGTGAACAGGGCTGAAAAGTATCTGGTAGCAGGAATGTATAAACACTAATGGTAACGTACTATGGGTAATACACTGAGTGTACAAAACATTAGAAACATCTGCTCTTTCCACGACATAGACTGACCAGGTGAAAGCTATAATCCCTTGTGTCACTTGTTAAATCTACTTCAATCTAGTGTAGATGAAGGGGAGACAGGTTAAAGAAGAATTTTTAAGCTTTGAGACAATTGAGACATGGATTGTGTATGTGTGCGATTCAGGGGGTGAATGGGCAAGATCTGCCTATGAATGGGGTATGGTGCCAGGCGCACGGTTTGAGTGTGTCAAGAACTGCAACGCTTCTGGGGGTTTTCACGCTCAACAGTTTCCTGTGTGTATCAAGAATGGTCCACCACCCAAAGGACATCCAGCCAACTTGACACAACTGTAGGAAGCAATGGCATCAACATGGGCCAGCATCCACTTGACACCTTGTAGAGTTCATGCCCTGACAAATTGAGGCTGTTCTGAGGGCAAAAGGGGGCGCAACTCAATATTAGGAAGGTGTTCTTAATGTTTTGTACACTCGGTGTAAAAACACATGTAAACAGGTGTAATAGAGACCAGCAGATAGATACGGATGGTAATGCAAATTAATAATCAATGAACAGCAGCAGAATGGTAATAATAAATCTAATCAATAATCATTTAGCAGCAGCAGAATGGTAGTAATAAATCTAATCAATAATCATTTAGCAGCAGCAGAATGGTAGTAATAAATCTAATCAATAATAATTTTAGAAGCACCGTAGGTGTAAGGGGTGTGTGGTGTCAGTAATGAGTATGAGGGTGTATGTGTGTGTGTGTGTGTGTGTGTGTGTGTGTGTGTGTGTGTGTGTGTGTGTGTGTGTGTGAGAGTGTGAGTAAGAGATCAGGTGTAGACCTTACTGTGAAATGCTTACTTACAAGAGTTAAAATATTTACTAAATAAACTAAAGTAAAACAAATATATATATACAGTGAGGAGAACAAGTATTTGATACACTGCAATAAAATGCTAATTAATTACTTGAAGATCATACAATGTGATTTTTTGGATTTTTTAGATTCCGTCTCTCACAGTTGAAGTGTACCTATGATAAAAATTACAGACCTCTACATGCTTTGTAAGTGGGAAATCCTGCAAAATCGGCAGTGTATCAAAAAAAAAGTTACACAAGAAAATGACATAACAATAATGAAGGTAAGGTGAGGGTAGGGTGTCTGAGTTGGTAGAGACCTGTGGATGAGCATAAAGTCCAGGCTAGTCACGAGAAAGAGCCGTCGATTTCAGACATTTGAAAAGGCCCTGAGGACGACGATATCTGCCTTAGCAGTTGCTCACCAAAAATAAACTATGGCAAAACACTGGGCTCGAACTCACAAGGCTCAAAGCCAGAGCGTGCTGCTTAGACCAAAGCACCATGGAAGTTCACAATTCTCTTGCAAGCAGGGAGAGTACTTGATGATGCTTAAAAGGACACAGCGCATTGCTTTAATTATTTTGTTTCAAACCTTTCCCAAACCATAGCTCGAACCTTACCCACTCAAAATGAATACCTAAACTTAACCCGTTGAGTTATTTCTGTTTTAACCCTGTAACCACCCAGAATTAACCCCGTAACCACGCAGAATTAATGGGTAAAACTATGAAATCGGGTTGTAGGGCCTCCCGAGTGTCGCAGCAGTCTAAGGCACTACATCACAGTCTAAGGCACTGCATCGCTGTGCTTGAGGCGTCACTACAGACCCATGAGGCGACGCACGATTGGCCCAGCGTCGTCAGGGTTTGGGTCGGCCGGGATGTCCTTGTCCCATCGCACTCTAGCGACTCCTGTGGCGGGCCGGGCGTATGCACGCTGACACAGTCGCCAGTTGGACAGTGTTTCCTCCGACACATTGGCACGGCTGGCTTCTGGGTTAAACGAGCAGTGTGGCTTTGCAGGGTCATGTTTTGGGGATGCACAGCTCTCTACCTCCGTATGGGAGTTGCAGGAATGGGAAAAGACTATAACTACCAATTGGATATCATGAAATTGGGGAGAAAAGGGGGTAAAAGTACCAAAAATAAAAAATAAGATCAGGTTGTAGAGTCAGAGTGGATAGTCTGTGGGAGAGGGAGAGCAGTAGTTGTTAGCCATTTACCAGTCTTATGGCCAGGGAATAGAAGCTGTTTAGTGGTCTGTTGGTCTGAACCTTGATGCATCGGTACCACCTGCCGGATGGGAGCATGGAGAACAGTCTATGTCTTAGGTGACTGGAATCCTTGGTAATCCTTTGGACCTTTCTCAGACACCGGCTGGCATGTAAGTCCTGGATGGCTGGGGGCTCGCTTCCAGTGATGCGCTGGGCCATCCGCATCATCCTCTGTAGGGCCTTGCGGTCGAGGTCGGTGCAGTTGCCATTCCAGGCGGTGATACAACAAGTCAGGATGCTCTCGATGGTGCAAAAGTAAAAGTTGTAAAAGTTCCTGAGGATCTGATGGGCCATGCCGAACCATTTCAGCCTCCTGAGGGAAATAGGTGCTGCAGAGCCTTCTTCACAACTGTGCTTGTGTGAGAGGACCATGTCCTCAGTGATGTGGACACTGAAGCTCTTGACCATCTCTACTGTGGCTTCGTCGATGTGGATGGGGGTGTGCAACCCCACCCTGGTTTCTGTTGTCCACAATCAGCTCATTGGTCTTGCTGACGTTGAAGGGAGAGGTTGTTGTCCTGGAACCACACTTCCAGTTCTCGGACCTCCTCCCTGTAGACTGTCTCATCGTCATTGGTGAACAGGCCAACCACCATTGTGGCATCAACAAAACTTGATGATGGCGTTAGAATCGTGCGTGGCCACATAGACGTCGGTAAACAGAGAGTACAGGAGAGTTGAGAACCAGCATGGCAGAGGTGTTGCTGCCTATCCTCACCACCTAGGGTTGGCCGGTCAGGAAGTCCAGCATCCAGTTGCAAAAGGAGGGGTTTAGTCCCAGGGACCCGAGCTTGGTGACAGGCTTGGAGGGCACTATGGTGTTGAGCTGTAGTGGATGAACAGAATTGTCACATAAGTATCCCGCTTGTCTACTGGTTAAAGCCTGTAAGTAAGCATTTCACTGTAATGTCTACACCTGTTGTATTCGGCGCACGTGACAAATAAACTTTGATTTGATTTGAGTGGGCATCGTCTTTAGATCTGTTCGGGTGGTATGCAAATTGAAGTGGTTCTACAGTGTCTGGGTTGATGGACTTGATGTGTGCCATGAGTGGTGCAGTCGCCTTCTGGGAAAATCACAAATCAGAAGGCAAAGAGTGTGGCAGCTTCATGTGTGTATGAGCGTTTACGCAAAATGGGAATGAGAAAGTGTTAGTATTCTGGAGCCAGCGGAGTGTGTCTTCATACAGTGCATTCAGAAAGCATTCAGCCCACTTGACTTTTTCCACATTTTGTTACGTTAGAGCATTATTACTAAAATGTATCAAATTGTTTGTTTTCCTCATCAATTTACACACAATACCCTAAAATGACAAAGCAAAAATAAGAATGTTTTGAAAACTGAAATATCACATTTACATAATTATTCAGACCCTTTACTCAGTACTTTGTTGAAGCACCTTTAGCAGCGATTACAGCCTTGAGTCTTCTTGGGAATGAAGCTACAAGCTTGGCACGCCTGTATTTGAGGAGTTTTTCCCATTCTTCCCTGCTGATTGTCTCAAGCTCTG
The DNA here is from genome assembly GCF_013265735.2 of Oncorhynchus mykiss. NCBI lineage: Eukaryota > Metazoa > Chordata > Actinopteri > Salmoniformes > Salmonidae > Oncorhynchus > Oncorhynchus mykiss. The sequence continues at coordinate 30,708,827 of NC_048593.1, read as the reverse complement.
TCAGGTTGGATGGGGAGCGTCGCTGCACAGCTATTTTCAGGTCTCTCCAGAGATGTTAGATCGGGTTCAAGTCTGGGCTCTGGCTGGGCCACTCAAGGCCACTCCTGTGCTGTCTTGGCTATGTTCTTAGGGTTGTTGTGCTGTTGGAAGGTGAACCTTCACCCCAGTCTGGAGGTCCTGAGTGCTCTGGAGCAGGTTGTCATCAATGATCTCTTTGTACTTTGCTCCGTTCATCTTTCCCTTGATCCTGACTAGTCTCCCAGTCCCTGCCGCTGAAAAACATACCCACAGCATGATGCTACCACCACCATGCTTCACCGTGGGGATGGTGTCAGGTTTCCTCCAGACGTGGCACTTGGCCTTCAGGCCAAATACTTCAATCTTGGTTTCATCAGACCAGAGAATCTTGTTTCTCATTGTGTCCTTTAGGTGCCTTTTGGTTAACTCCAAGCGGGCTGTCATGTGCCTTTTACTGAGGAGTGGCTTCCATCTGGCCACTGTATCATAAATGCCTGATTGGTGGAGTGCTGCAGAGATGGTTGTCCTTCTGGAAGGTTCTCCCATCTTCACAGAGGAAATCTGGAGCTCTGTCAGAGTGACCATCGGGATCTTGGTCACCTCCCTGACCAAGGCCCTTCTCCCTTGATTGCTCAGTTTGGCCATGCGGCCAGCTCTAGGAATAGTCTTGGTGGTTCCAAACTTCTTCCATTTAAGAATTATGGAGGCCACTGTGTTCTTGGGGACTTTTAATGCTGCAGACATTTTTTGGTAGCCTTCCCCAGTTCTGTGCCTGGACACAATCCTGTCTCAGAGCTCTTCGGACAATTCCTTTGACCTCATGGCTTGGTTTTTGCTCTGACATGCACTGTCAACTGTGGGACCTTATATTGACAGGTGTGTGCCTTTCAAAATCATGTCCAATCAATTAAATTTACCACAGGTGGACTCCAATCAAGTTGTAGAAACATCTCAAGGATGATCAATGGAAACAAAATGCACCTGAGCTCAATTTCGAGTCTCATAGCAAAGGGTCTGAATACTTATGTAAATAAGGTCTTTAAAAAGGGAGAAAAAAAATGGACATTTGCAAAAATGTCTAAAAACCTATTTTCACTGTCATTAAGGGGTATTGTGTGTAGATTTATGAGGGAAAAACATCTATTTAATCCATTTTAGAATAGGGATGTAATGTGCCAAAATCTGAAAAAAGTGAAGGGGTCTGAATACTTTCCGAATGCACTGTATGTGTGACGGTGGGAGTGGTGGGTTGTGCATTTAGGTTGGCTGGGAAAATTCAAGAGTGTTTACATGTGTATGTGGAGGAGGTGGTGTGTGTGGGAGAGAGGTGGTAGTGGAGAGGACTGCTTAATTACCAATTTATAAAGATACCATGTTTATTGGGGGGGTTTGTCAGTAGGGCTGTGACGGTCACGAAATTTCGTCATATGGTGATTGTCAAGCAACTAACTGTCGGTCTCACGACAATTGACCGCTAATTAACATAAACACATTAAGCATCTCTCGGCTACCACACCACCTCTAATAAATCGAATATATTAATAAATGTAATATATCCTACACCTTCACATTAAATCCATTATTTATTTTAGACAGGTCTAAAGAAACTGAAAATGTAGTCTATTTCAGAAGAAAAGAATAGCATACTCTGAGTAGTCCTTATGTTAGGTCCTGATGTGGCTATGCCAAATGGCTGTGGGCTACACTAGTTCATTTAGCAGACAAGATCTGCTTATAATTCCATGGTATTATTTCATATTATTTTATGGTATGAAGAATACAATTGAACAAACCTGAATAAAATATCAATATTTTCTACAAACGATTTGAGAGAGTTCGCACACGCGACAATTCTGTGTTGAGTATTTAAAAAATAAATAGGTATTCCTATATGCTTAATTTAGAGTTATTAATGTGACTTTAGTTGTTCTGCAAATGTTGGGCTATCCGTATGTTTTGATTTTTAATACATTGTAAAGCTGCATGATGAGACTCTAATGACGATTTGAAAAAAGTCACTTGAAAAGGCATGAGCTCTGCTTTGTGTTTTGAGCAGGCTGTACATACTCCAATAGTCTTTCATTCACAATTTGACAAGCACTTGATAAGGCCTCGAATTTCAAGGCGGCATCACCTTTTGTGGCCGTAATGCATCCTTAAAAAAACATTTTTGCAGCCCCCAGAGTGTTGCTTTGTGCCCTTCTCCCGGAGTGTGCTGCGCAATCCGATGCGCCTCCCACTGACACGGCTCTCCGTCAAGTGATCGGGTCTTTCTCAAAGGCTACAAGTGAAGACAGACAGATCGGGGATGCAGCTGTGCGTGTCGTTATCCAATTCCGAGGAGCATATTGAAGATATTGGAAGAACTGTCCACTTGTACTTTTTGTCAGCCAACAAGATGAGTAGGCCTAACGAACAGCAAAAGCACTAGCCTATGTCAATCTACTATCCCCCAAAGTACAAAAGTAGACCTATTCTATTCTGTGTGAGAAATAAATATTCCAAACATAGTCTGGGACAGTTGTGGGATGCGATAGATCCCAAATTAATCATTTACAACCACTAGCATCAAAAAAACTTTTTTATGCAATGTCGCTGACACAACAGATTTAGCGTAAAATATTGATAAACTATTCGGCTAGTTCTTCACATTATAACCACAGCAATGTGCACATGGTAGTAGGCTATAAGTGCAACATTTCCATTAGCGGAAAACACCATTATCAAAAGTGACTGCAAATGCAATTATGCATGTAATGCTCTACACCCCTTGCAAAGCAGATTAATGTGCTTCATTTTAAGAAGTTATTTGGCCACTTTAGTTGTGATACAAACCTTATTAAAACATATTGTCATGTACTGTCATGTTGTCTTGTCTCTGTCCTTTCCCTTCACCCTGTCTCCCTCTGCTGGTCGTGTTAGGTTACCTTTTCTCCCCCGCTTTCCCCCAGCTGTCCCTTGTCTCCTCTAACTACCCATTCACCCCGTTCCCCACCTGTTCCCTTTTTCCCTCTGATTAGGTCCCTATATCTCTCTCTGTTTCTGCTCCTGTCCTTGTCGGATTCTTGTTTGTTTGTGTCATTCATGCCTGAACCAGACTGCCGTCATGTTTGCTGTAACCTTGTCCTGTCCTGTCGGAATCTGCCGGTCCATCTGAGCCTACCTATGTTTGGTAATTAAAGAAGCTCTGTTTAAGTTGATTCGCTTTTGGGTCCTCATTCACGCACCGTAACAGAAGAATCCGACCAAGAATGGACCCAGCGACTTCGGATCCTCTCCACTCAGCCGTCGAGATCCAGGGAGCGATGCTAGGCAGACACAAGCAGGAATTGTCTGCTGCTCGACATGCCGTTGAGACCCTGGCCACCCAAGTCTCCAACCTCACAGAACAGGTTCACCATCTCCGCCTCGATCCACCGGCCACTTCCAGGGCTTTCGAATCTCCGGAGCCCAGAATCAATAACCCGCCGTGTTACTCTGGGGAGCCCACTGAATGCCGCTCGTTCCTCACCCAGTGTGATATTGTGTTTTCTCTCCAGCCCAACACTTACTCCAGGAGCACTGCTCGTGTCGCCTACGTCATATCTCTCCTTATTGGACGGGCTCGTGAGTGGGGCACGGCAATCTGGGAGGCAAGGGCTGAGTGTACAAACCAGTATCAAGACTTTAAGGAGGAGATGATACGGGTTTTTGATCGATCTGTTTTTGGGGAGGAGGCTTCCAGGGCCCTGTCTTCCCTATGTCAAGGCAATCGATCCATAACAGACTACTCTATTGAGTTTCGCACTCTTGCTGTCTCCAGTGGCTGGAACGAGCCGGCCTTGCTCGCTCGTCTTCTGGAGGGTTTCCGCGCAGAGGTAAAGGATGAGATTCTCTCCCGGGAGGTTCCTTCCAGCGTGGATTCCTTGATTGAACTCGCTATTCGCATTGAGCGACGGGTTGATCTTCGTCACCGAGCTCGTGGAAAGGAGCTCGCGCTCTCCGTCGCCTCCCTCTCCGCATCACTACCATCTTCCTCTGCCGGCTCGGGTGCTGAGCCCATGCAGCTGGGAGGTATCCGCATCTCGACTAAGGAGAGGGAACGGAGAATCACCAACCGCCTCTGTCTCTATTGCGGTTCCGCTGGTCATTTTGTCACTTCATGTCCAGTAAAAGGCCAGAGCTCGTCAGTAAGCGGAGGGCTACTGGTGAGCGCTACTACTCCTGTCTCTCCTTCAAGATCCTGCACTACCTTGTCGGTCCATCTACGCTGGACCGGTTCGTCAGCTTCCTGCAGTGCCTTAATAGACTCTGGGGCGGAGGGCTGTTTTATGGACGAGACCTGGGCTCGGGAACATGACATTCCTCTCAGACAGTTAAAGGAGCCCACGGCCTTGTTCGCCCTGGATGGTAGTCCTCTCCCCAGGATTCAGCGTGAGACGCTACCTTTAACCCTCACTGTTTCTGGTAATCATAGTGAAACCATTTCTTTTTTAATTTTTCGTTCACCTTTTACACCTGTTGTTTTGGGCCATCCCTGGCTAGTTTGTCATAATCCTTCCATTAATTGGTCTAGTAATTCTATCCTCTCCTGGAACGTCTCTTGTCATGTGAAATGTTTAATGTCTGCTATCCCTCCTGTTTCCTCTGTCTCTTCTTCACAGGAGGAGCCTGGTGATTTGACAGGGGTGCCGGAGGAATATCACGATCTGCGCACGGTGTTCAGTCGGTCCAGGGCCACCTCTCTTCCTCCACACCGGTCGTATGATTGTAGTATTGATCTCCTTCCGGGAACCACCCCCCCCCGGGGTAGACTATACTCTCTGTCGGCTCCCGAACGTAAGGCTCTCGAAGATTATTTGTCTGTAGCTCTTGACGCCGGTACCATAGTCCCCTCCTCCTCTCCCGCCGGAGCGGGGTTTTTTTTTGTCAAGAAGAAGGACGGGTCTCTGCGCCCCTGCATAGATTATCGAGGGCTGAATGACATAACAGTGAAGAATCGTTATCCGCTTCCTCTTATGTCTTCAGCCTTCGAGATCCTGCAGGGAGCCAGGTTTTTCACTAAGTTGGACCTTCGTAACGCTTACCATCTCGTGCGCATCAGGGAGGGGGACGAGTGGAAGACGGCGTTTAACACTCCGTTAGGGCACTTTGAATACCGGGTTCTTCCTTTCGGCCTCGCTAACGCTCCAGCTGTCTTTCAGGCATTAGTCAATGATGTCCTGAGAGACATGCTGAACATCTTTGTTTTCGTTTACCTTGACGATATCCTGATTTTTTCACCGTCACTCCAGATTCATGTTCAGCACGTTCGACGTGTCCTCCAGCGCCTTTTAGAGAATTGTCTTTTTGTGAAGGCTGAGAAGTGCACTTTTCATGCCTCCTCCGTCACATTTCTCGGTTCTGTTATTTCCGCTGAAGGCATTAAGATGGATCCCGCTAAGGTCCAAGCTGTCATTGATTGGCCCGTCCCTAAGTCACGCGTCGAGCTGCAGCGCTTTCTCGGCTTCGCGAACTTCTATCGTCGTTTCATCCGTAATTTCGGTCAGGTGGCAGCTCCTCTCACAGCCCTTACTTCTGTCAAGACGTGCTTTAAGTGGTCCGTTTCCGCCCAGGGAGCTTTTGATCTCCTCAAGAATCGTTTTACATCCGCTCCTATCCTTGTTACACCTGACGTCTCTAGACAGTTCGTTGTCGAGGTTGACGTGTCAGAGGTGGGAGTGGGAGCCATCCTTTCTCAGCGCTCCCTCTCTGACGACAAGGTCCACCCATGCGCGTATTTTTCTCATCGCCTGTCGCCGTCGGAACGTAACTATGATGTGGGTAACCGCGAACTGCTCGCCATCCGGTTAGCCCTAGGCGAATGGCGACAGTGGTTGGAGGGGGCGACCGTTCCTTTTGTCGTTTGGACTGACCATAGGAACCTTGAGTACATCCGTTCTGCCAAACGACTTAACGCGCGTCAGGCGCGTTGGGCGCTGTTTTTCGCTCGTTTCGAGTTCGTGATTTCTTATCGTCCGGGCTCTAAGAACACCAAGCCTGATGCTTTGTCTCGTCTCTTCAGTTCTTCAGTAGCCTCCACTGACCCCGAGGGGATTCTCCCTGAGGGGCGTGTTGTCGGGTTGACTGTCTGGGGAATTGAGAGGCAGGTAAAGCAAGCACTCACTCAAACTCCGTCGCCGCGCGCTTGTCCTAGGAACCTTCTTTTCGTTCCCGTTCCTACTCGTCTGGCCGTTCTTCAGTGGGCTCACTCTGCCAAGTTAGCCGGCCACCCTGGCGTTCGGGGTACGCTTGCTTCCATTCGCCAGCGTTTCTGGTGGCCCACCCGGGAGCATGACACGCGTCGTTTCGTGGCTGCTTGTTCGGTCTGCGCGCAGACTAAGTCCGGTAACTCTCCTCCTGCCGGCCGTCTCAGGCCGCTTCCTATTCCCTCTCGACCGTGGTCTCACATCGCCTTAGATTTTGTCACCGGACTGCCTTCGTCAGCGGGGAAGACTGTTATTCTTACGGTTGTCGATAGGTTCTCTAAGGCGGCTCATTTCATTCCCCTTGCTAAGCTTCCTTCTGCTAAAGAGACGGCACAAATCATCATCGAGAATGTTTTCAGAATTCATGGCCTTCCGTCAGACGTCGTTTCGGACAGAGGTCCGCAATTCACGTCTCAATTTTGGAGGGAGTTTTGCCGTTTGATTGGGGCTTCCGTCAGTCTCTCTTCCGGCTTTCACCCCCAGTCTAACGGTCAAGCAGAACGGGCCAATCAGACTATTGGTCGCATCTTACGCAGTCTTTCTTTTCGCAACCCTGCGTCTTGGTCAGAACAGCTCCCCTGGGCAGAATACGCCCACAACTCGCTTCCTTCGTCTGCGACCGGGCTATCTCCTTTTCAGAGTAGCCTCGGGTACCAGCCTCCGTTGTTCTCATCTCAGTTCGCCGAGTCCAGCGTCCCCTCCGCTCAGGCTTTTGTCCAACGTTGCGAGCGCACCTGGAAGAGGGTCAGGTCTGCACTTTGCCGTTATAGGGCGCAGACTGTGAGAGCTGCTAATAAGCGTAGAACGAAGAGCCCTAGATATTGTCGCGGTCAGAGAGTTTGGCTCTCCACTCAGAACCTTCCCCTTAAGACGGCTTCTCGCAAGTTGACCCCGCGGTTCATTGGTCCATTCCGTATCTCTCAGGTCATTAATCCTGTCGCAGTGCGACTTCTTCTTCCGCGATATCTTCGTCGCGTCCACCCGGTCTTCCATGTCTCCTGTGTTAAGCCCGTCCTTCGCGCCCCCGCTCGTCTTCCCCCCCCCCCCCCCATCCTTGTCGAGGGCGCACCTATCTACAGGGTCCGTAAAATCTTGGACATGCGTCCTCGGGGCCGTGGTCATCAGTACCTAGTTGACTGGGAGGGGTACGGTCCTGAGGAGAGGAGTTGGGTTCCCTCTCGGGACGTGCTGGACCGTGCGCTGATTGATGATTTCCTCCGTTGCCGCCAGGTTTCCTCCTCGAGTGCGCCAGGAGGCGCTCGGTGAGTGGGGGGGTACTGTCATGTACTGTCATGTTGTCTTGTCTCTGTCCTTTCCCTTCACCCTGTCTCCCTCTGCTGGTCGTGTTAGGTTACCTTTTCTCCCCCGCTTTCCCCCAGCTGTCCCTTGTCTCCTCTAACTACCCATTCACCCCGTTCCCCACCTGTTCCCTTTTTCCCTCTGATTAGGTCCCTATATCTCTCTCTGTTTCTGCTCCTGTCCTTGTCGGATTCTTGTTTGTTTGTGTCATTCATGCCTGAACCAGACTGCCGTCATGTTTGCTGTAACCTTGTCCTGTCCTGTCGGAATCTGCCGGTCCATCTGAGCCTACCTATGTTTGGTAATTAAAGAAGCTCTGTTTAAGTTGATTCGCTTTTGGGTCCTCATTCACGCACCGTAACACATATAGGCCTCTGGGCTAGGCTACATGAGATGTTTTTTTAATTAAAAATAATTGACCATTATCATTCACCTGTATCGAAACAGGGGCAGCGGGAAAAAAATACATGTCACCTATGCACTTAAATAGCGAATGGAGAACACTTTTCCCCCGTGGTTTATTTTCATGTCAGTCAGGTAGGCTATACACCTGTTGTAAATATAAGCAATGTGCTTAATATTAGGAAAGTTGAGCAATAAATATAGTACTCCTAGCCTATAGAAAGCTGATGGGATCCTCGTCTTTTTATTAGAGGCCATCATTCTGTTTTCTCATGCAATTGCATTGCCTAAAGAAATGTTGCGCAACATGAGCTCTCATGAGTAAAGTACGGTACAGTAGGGTAGGGTACGGTAGAGTAAAGTACGGTGCAGTAGGGTGCGGTGCAGTAGGGTACGGTACAGTAGGGTAGGGTACGGTAGAGTAAAGTACAGTACAGTAGGGTACGGTTCAGTAGGGTACGGTACAGTAGAGTACGGTACAGTAGGGTAGGGTACAGTACAGTAGGGTACGGTACAGTAGGGTACGGTACAGTAGGGTAGGGTAGGGTAGAGTAAAGTACAGTAACGTAGAGTACGGTACAGTAGGGTAGGGTGCAGTAGGGTAGGGTACAGTACAGTAGGGTACGGTACAGTAGAGTACGGTACAGTAGGGTAGGGTACAGTAGGGTAGGGTACAGTAGAGTACGATACAGTAGGGTAGCGTACAGTACAGTAGGGTACGGTACAGTAGGGTAGGGTACGGTAGAGTAAAGTACAGTAAAGTAGAGTGCGGTACAGTAGGCTACGGTACAGTAGGGTACGGTACAGTAGGGTAGGGTACGGTAGGGTAGGGTACGGTAGAGTAAAGTACAGTACAGTAGCGTGCGGTACAGTAGGGTAGGGTACAGTAGGGTACGGTACAGTAGGGTAGGGTACGGTAGGGTACGGTAGAGTAAAGTACAGTACAGTAGTGTGCGGTACAGTAGGGTACGGTACAGTAGGGTAGGGTACAGTAGGGTAGGGTACAGTACAGTAGCGTGCGGTGCAGTAGGGTACTGTACAGTAGGGTACGGTACGGAGGAGTAAAGTACAGTATAGTAGCGTGCAGTGCAGTAGGGTACGGTGCAGTAGGGTACTGTACAGTAGGGTCAGTAGCGTAGGGGAATGCAGCAGCAATGCTGGCCTGTCGGCTCCAACATCTGGCCAGCTTGGGTCTCTGCTCTCCAGCCTCTCTCCAAGGTCAGGGCATCGGCTTACAGCTCTCACACATTCCCATTGGAAAAATAACTGACTGGCGACAAACTGTCAACAGCATACTGCAAACATGCACCTTTGTGTCAGCTCACCTTCCTCTGTCTTTGTATTCGTCTTACGTAAACAATACACACACAAAGACACATGCTCTCTCTCTGGTTCACTTATCAGGATGATGCAACTTTCATTGCTTGAACACATGGGAAGAGTGTTGATTGAACACATGGCATAGGACTATGTTGACAGCTCCTGCAATGATCCAACATACTAGAGAACAATATAATAGGGATTTTATCTAACACTTTTAGAAATTCTATCTTGCTGTGTTAAAAGTTTTTAAGCATTCCGAAAGTATTCTTCAAAGGGAATTCATTGAACTCTGATTGTATTCTGTCTTGTGGTTCGATGTTCCAGAATTCTATCTTCATTGATTCTATTTGAGAGTTCCGATCTGTTCAGAGGATTCCGTCTGGGAGAATTCTGTCTGGAACTAGAGTGGGGTTCGGTCTGAGAAGGCTCTATCCACTGAGTATACTCCTCTATACACGGTTCTGTCATCACGGATTCTGTCAGAGAAGAATTCTGTCTGGAAAAGTTTGGTTTCGAAGGGTTCTGTTTTAGAAGGTTCTGTCTGGAAGGGTTCCGCTTGAGGGTTTAACGAAATGTGATCTACTATTGGGTTCATGTCTTCTTAGAGCATTGTATAAGCAAGAGTCTTGCATAGGACAAGGCAAAACAAAACAAAGTGAGATTTTGCATTATGAAGATATCCTCCACTGAAAAGAGTGAAGTTCCTGTCCTTGCTTGCCCAACCATCCATTTGTAATATGTCATCTCGCCAAAACCAGATCGAGCATGTTTTTTCTGGAGTGATGTTTCATTTTGACTGTGTGCTGTAAAACAGTGGAGGCTGTTGAGGGGAGGACGGCTCATAATAATGGCTGGACCGGAGGGAATGGCATCAAACACATGGAAATCATGTATGTGATGTATTTGATAGCATTCCACTGATTCCGCTCCAGCCATTACCACGAGCCCGTCCTCCCCAATTAAGGTGCCACTAACCTCCAGTGCTGTACAAGAATTTGTTACTAGCTTACAATATCAACGATAAGTCATCGTCATTAAAACCTTTTCTTTAGATGATCTGTCAAGTGTTTTTCCAAGTAACTACTGATTCTTTCTTCCTAAAACTAAAATAGACCCGTTTCTCTTTCTGAACTAGCAATCATGTACTTGGACTTAAAATCAGTACAGAAATAGAACACTATTCATGCAACTGATGCATTTCTCCTTTCATCCCAACACTGATCTCTGAACAGGACTATCTCCATCTGCCAGTTGAATTTAGGTTGAGGATTTGATGATGCCAGCTTAAAGAAGATATGCCTTCCATTTCTTTTTAAGGGTTTTTCTCAAAGATGACAAAGTCACCATCAAGAGGAATCCCTTGTGAAAATGTCAAAAATAAAAAAAATCCTCAGCATATTCCATTCTTGCAAAATAGTTTTCTTCGCATTCTACACTATAATGTGTGAATGGAAATACACCTGCTATAAAATAAAACAGCCTTCTTTATCCATCTGAAAGGGACTGCTTGTCCTCCCTTTATGTACAGTGCCTTGCGAAAGTATTCGGCCCCCTTGAACTTTGCGACCTTTTGCCACATTTCAGGCTTCAAACATAAAGATATAAAACTGTATTTTTTTGTGAAGAATCAACAACAAGTGGGACACAATCATGAAGTGGAACGACATTTATTGGATATTTAAAACCTTTTTAACAAATCAAAAACTGAAAAATTGGGCGTGCAAAATTATTCGGCCCCTTTACTTTCAGTGCAGCAAACTCTCTCCAGAAGTTCAGTGAGGATCTCTGAATGATCCAATGTTGACCTAAATGACTAATGATGATAAATACAATCCACCTGTGTGTAATCAAGTCTCCGTATAAATGCACCTGCACTGTGATAGTCTCAGAGGTCCGTTAAAAGCGCAGAGAGCATCATGAAGAACAAGGAACACACCAGGCAGGTCCGAGATACTGTTGTGAAGAAGTTTAAAGCCGGATTTGGATACAAAAAGATTTCCCAAGCTTTAAACATCCCAAGGAGCACTGTGCAAGCGATAATATTGAAATGGAAGGAGTATCAGACCACTGCAAATCTACCAAGACCTGGCCGTCCCTCTAAACTTTCAGCTCATGCAAGGAGAAGACTGATCAGAGATGCAGCCAAGAGGCCCATGATCACTCTGGATGAACTGCAGAGATCTACAGCTGAGGTGGGAGACTCTGTCCATAGGACAACAATCAGTCATATATTGCACACATCTGGCCTTTATTGAAGAGTGGCAAGAAGAAAGCCATTTCTTAAAGATATCCATAAAAAGTGTCATTTAAAGTTTGCCACAAGCCACCTGGGAGACACACCAAACATGTGGAAGAAGGTGCTCTGGTCAGATGAAACCAAAATTGAACTTTTTGGCAACAATGCAAAACGTTATGTTTGGCGTAAAAGCAACACAGCTGAACACACCATCCCCACTGTCAAACATGGTGGTGGCAGCATCATGGTTTGGGCCTGCTTTTCTTCAGCAGGGACAGGGAAGATGGTTAAAATTGATGGGAAGATGGATGGAGCCAAATACAGGACCATTCTGGAAGAAAACCTGATGGAGACTGCAAAAGACCTGAGACTGGGACGGAGATTTGTCTTCCAACAAGACAATGATCCAAAACATAAAGCAAAATCTACAATGGAATGGTTCAAAAATAAACATATCCAGGTGTTAGAATGGCCAAGTCAAAGTCCAGACCTGAATCCAATTGAGAATCTGTGGAAAGAACTGAAAACTGAAGCCTGAAATGTGGCAAAAGGTCGCAAAGTTCAAGGGGGCCGAATACTTTCGCAAGGCACTGTATCTGCACTATTCTGCAGCATATATTTCCTTTTATAGAGACAGAGAAGAGAAAAAAGTAAATGCAGTAGCACTGATCAAACACACCAGGCCTATAGATAGGCCCATAGATAGGCCCATAGATAGGCCCATAGATAGGCCCATAGATAGGCCCATAGCAGTGCATTTAGCCAACTGTCTTCTGGCCTTATATCACTTCTGCAACATCACTCTAAATTACAATCAACACTGCATGCATTCAATCTCAACATGGAAGGCAACTATCTGGTCTTTCACAAGTCCTCCCTATCCCCACATTGAAATAACTTGTCAAGTATCTTCTCGCCGGCAGGTCTTGCCTTTGATAGTGCCAATGACGAGATCATCACATCCCACCTGATTCATCAAACAACAAGCCTGCTCTCTCACCAATACACACACTCAAACTTCCTGTCGTCTTCACAACTTCTCAAGACTAGTTCGGTATCATGCATTTTTTTTTTACACATTGCTCTGTTATATAGTATACACTTCACACAACACTGTTGTCATTATGTGCTGAACCCAACGCACACTGCCGTCATGTCACAAAAGTCAAGTCAGTCCGATCACTTGAGGAACTGATAAACTGTGAAATAAGTATGTTTGTATGCAGTAGCTAACAAATGCATCTCGTTCCAAAAATAGACATCAAGTAGCTCGTTAGTTAGGCTGAGGGAGCATTCCATGTATAATTCAACCACAGCACTTCAAAGTAAGCTTGAATAAATCAACATCTCTGATGCAGTCCGGTAAGCCTACTGTCTGTCCCTCCTATCTAAGTAGAGGGGACTCTTGCATTTAGGACCCAATTCTTTACCTAAAAAGGTACACAATAAATCCTTTATTACTCAGTATGCATTTTTAACTAAGACCTTAGGGCATTGATTAAATCAGGTTGCACAAACATCACAGGCTAGTATCTATCTGCAATCTGAGCCAGAGGCTGCTGTCTAGGCTGGTGTTTTTCATTTCTCCAAACATCAGGCACACTGGCCTACGTGAACTTCTCAATGTTTGAATTTGCCAAATAGTTGCCTATCGGAGTAGCCTACATTGCCTTGCCTGGCTGCCAAAACTCCTTGCTCCCCCCAAGCTATGCCACGCTCACGGACGTTAGTTTCTTCTCCGCAATGAGCCTGGATCGGAGTACCTCCCCGACAATTTCCAGAATGGAAATACATTCTAGACTGTCTGATTGGTCCCAGAAACCGATGGGTTGGGCCAGAGCCAGAACATACGTGGGTAAAGAGGCATTTAGAAAATGAGTCTTTGGTTTGATACTCTGATTGGTTAGAGATTATCCAAATTGCTGATGACTGTTTTGTACGACACCTATCATTTTGACATCACCCCAAATGACTTAAGTGATATATCTCAAACTGAAGTATGTAGCGAACGAAAGAGCAGCGTTAGAATTCAGTTTGAATCGTGAGGCAAAACATTGCCCACCAAGACCATGCAATGACATAAGTACAGACACCCACAAAGCGAATATAAATACACAGAAACACAAACCAACTCACATACCCTGTGACAGAAACTTCCTCATGAGTTAGACTCTGGGTCTGCAAAAGGAAGACTCTCAGTTCCTCATTTGGAAACTCAGTGTGTGTGTGTGTGTGTGTGTGTGTGTGTGTGAGTGAATTCAGGAGCTGACAGGGTTGACCCAGACACAACAGACAGTTTTGTTTTGGCACGTTGAGCACTAAATTCACATAAACACTAACTCCATCAATGAGGTGCTAAACCCATCAATGAGGCGCTAACTCCATCAATGAGGCGCTAACTCCATCAATGAGGTGCTAAATCCATCAATGAGGCGCTAACTCCATCAATGAGGTGCTAAATCCATCAATGAGGCGCTAACTCCATCAAACAAATGTTTACCTTTATTTAACTAGGCAAGTCAGTTAAGAACAAATTCTTACTTTAAATGACGGCCTAGGAATAGTGGGTTAACTGCCTTGTTCAGGGGCAGAACAACAGATTTTTACCTTGTCAGCTCAGGGATTCGATCTTGCAACCTTTCGGTTACTAGTCCAACGCTCTAACCACTAGGCTACCTGCCAATAAGGCACTAACGCCATCAATGGGCCACTAACTCCATCAATGAGGCACTAACTCTATCAATGAGGCACTAACACCGCATGAGGCACTAACACCGCATGAGGCACTAACTCCATCAATGAGGCACTAACTCCATCAATGAGGCACTAACACCGCATGAGGCACTAACTCCATCAATGAGGCACTAACTCCATCAATGAGGCACTAGCACCATCAATGAGGCACTAGCACCACATGAGGCACTAACTCCATCAATGAGGCACTAGCTCCATCAATGAGGCATTAACACCACATGAGGCACTAACACCACATGAGGCCCTAACGCCATCAATGAGGCACTAACTCCACCAATGAGGCACTAACAGCATATGAGGCACTAATTCCATCAATGAGGCACTAACTCCATCAATGAGGCACTAACCCCACATGAGGCACTAACTCCATCAATGAGGCACTAACACCATCAATGAGGCACTAACTCCACATGAGGCACTAACTCCACATGAGGCACTAACTCCGTCAATGAGGCACTAACTCCATCAATGAGGCACTAACACCATAAATGAGGCACTACCTCCATCAATGAGGCACTAACAGCACATGAGGCACTAACTCCATCAATGAGGCACTAACCCCACATGAGGCACTAACTCCATCAATGAGGCACTAACAGCACATGAGGCACTCATTCCATCAATGAGGCACTAACCCCACATGAGGCACTAACCCCACATGAGGCACTAACTCCATCAATGAGGCACTAACTCCATTAATGAGGCACTAACTCCATCAATGAGGCACTAACTCCATCAATGAGGCACTAACCCCACATGAGGCACTAACTCCATCAATGAGGCACTAACTCCATCAATGAGGCACTAACTCCATTAATGAGGCACCCCATATGATTAATGGACCTTTAGAATCGCTGTCATGACCCCACATTACTGACACAGATATTCACAGTAGCCTTGACATATTAAGCTCACTTCAGTCTCCAGGAAAAAAAGAAAAGTACAGAAGTACAGAAAAGTATAGACCAAGCCAGGGCTCTACCGTGCAATCATTTTAATCGCATATGCGCCTAAATATATTTTACTGTGCAACCTGGAATTGTAATTTACAATATAAAATTGTAAAATCAGCCAGATAATAATTGTTGTAATGGTTACTTCACTGTACCGAATCCCCTGAGAGCAATGGAGAATACACTGAGCTCATGTTCATGACCATCATGCTAGCACCATTACTACAAAGAAAACGGCTTGTTACCTCAAACATTTTTCATTTTGCGCCTACATTTCGTTGTGTGCTCCTAAATTTTTCAATTTAGGCTCCCTGTTCCCTGTAAAAAAAAAAGGTCAGTATGTGGATCTGTTATGTGCCTCTACACCACCATCAATAATTCCACCACCTGGCTGCAGAGGCACCACAATCAGGCACCAAATGCATGATGTACAGCCGGCTATTATATACACTACAGTGTGGGAAATCAGCAGCATCATCATTTCATATGACAAATGAATGCTTAATTCAGCCCACCCAAAATATGCAGGCTATCTACATGGATTAAAAAAAACATGTGGGCTATGGATCATGTATGCCTATAGCCTAGGCCTGCTGTGTGTTCAACCACATGAATAGCCAATAATCTCAAACCACCATCTGATATTTGGCCCCTTGAGAGAAAAAAATATACTTACTAATTTTATATTTATTTACATAAATTGGGCTATTACAATTATATCCAACATAAATTAAACGAATGGGTATGTCCAATCAAAATCTCGTAGAAGAGTGAAATGCGTCCATACACCCGTTCTAGAGGCTATGGAGACGGTGAATCTTTTGTCTTGGGCTGCCGTAGCCAAAATAGCCTCTCATTGAACATGCTCCAAAAACGACATTTCATATTCATTGGGTAAGGTTCTACTATTCATCTCCCAAATTCGCTGATACTTTTCTTCACCTAGTCAGGCTACTCACCATCTGAATGTAGGTTAATGTAAAGTCGCTCTATCGCCCTGACTGAGATGCGCTTATCATTTCATTCATGCATGCATATGGTCTCATCCAGAGAGCGATAGAGAAGCAGGCGACCAAGACGAGCCGTTGCCACCGCACCGCCAGCGCAATTCTAGAGGACGTGAATACTATGGCACATTTTAACACATTGAGCTCAGCTATTCTACGAAGACAATATGGTAAGAAAGAAAATGCAACACTGTGTATCTATTGCACTGTTAATAAAACAGAGCAGTTGGTGAAAACATGCAAATGGACCATAGTAATAAGGAAATGTAGTGCGCACCACGCTCAATTATATCAATGTTGGATACTTTGTAGTATCATGCGCCTATTTGTTGAACCAGCTGAGGCCAGCAAGGTCTCAAGAGCAGAGAGCGTTTCGGAAACCAACCTGCCTGTGTTGTATCAGTAAGATCATAGCTCAATCCAGGGTAGTCTCTCAGCTTCCTCCCGCTAAGATTCAACGTTCCTGAGCACACGGAATCCTCCAGAGCGCGGTCTAAACTCCGGGTCGTGTGGAGATGATGCTGATGCTGGTTGATCCCCGGGTTCCAGTGAGGTCCGTTGGATAAGTGATGGTTTGAAAGAGCCGGTACAGCTCCCACACCTCCCTGACTCGACGCCATTTTCACAAGAGGAATTACAATAATAACAGTGGCCGTTTCTACACCCATGCGCAAAAGGCACACACTCCAGGGACGTTAGGGGAAGGGCTTCTGAGAGGGCGTGGGCGCGGAGGGGACATTTGGTATAGAGAGGTGCACGCATTTTCTTATCAGAGAGAAGTATTCGCATCTGTGCAATTAAAGTGAGTTACAGACCTGTATGAAATGTTTAAAATGTAGGACCTGGAACCCCCCCAGGTCATTAAAAAAAAATCATACAGGTCTGTTATAACTCCGTTTATAAACAGGTAATGGCACAGATGTGATTACAGATGGGAAAACGGCTAACTTCCTGCAATTTCTATAGCTTTTGCAATGGGCCAAAGAGAAGAACGTGCTGTTTTAAAGATAATCACATGCCATTCTACAAATTTTGTCAGGAGGCTGAGAAAAAACGTTGAATTTCTAGAGCTAACTTCCTGCTATTCTACACATTTTTCCATGAGGCTGAGAGAAAATATAGCCATTTTAAAGATAATTTCCTGTAATCACCCCCCCCCCCCCCCCAAAAAAGGAAGAGTTACATTCATGTTTTTATTGTTAGCTACTAGCTAAGTAGCATATTATTGCTTTATTATTCAATCTTATTGATCAATATAATTATTTTCATTTGACTCATAAGTAGGCATCTTGGTCTGATATGGACCTACATCACAGGCTACATACATCAACAGACCTCAGTAAACTGATTTCTTATTCTCCTTTAGTCTTTATGTAATATGTCACTTTCATCTGTGGTGCTTATGTAGGCCTGCTATTAAAACTCCATCCTGCTGAGATCTCAGGAGATCTCATCCATTATTGTCATATTGTATTGAATAGTGCAGACATAAATGCCACTTTAATATCGGATCCCATTAGCTCCCCTTAATAAGGTATTTTTATTTTTTATTTTTAATAAATGTGCAAACATTTCTAAAAACCTGTTTTTGCTTTGTCATTATTGGTTATTGTGTGTAGATTGATGAGGAAAACAATGAATGTAATCAAATTTAGAATAAGGCTGTAACGTAGCAAAATGTGGAAAAGGTCAAGCGGTCTGAAAACTTTCTGAATGCACTGTACAGGGAGTATCAGTACCAGATCAATGTGCAGGGGTAAGAGATATTTCAGGTATACAGTGCCTTGCGAAAGTATTCGGCCCCCTTGAACTTTGCAACCTTTTACCACATTTCAGGCTTCAAACATAAAGATATAAAACTGTATTTTTTTGTGAAGAATCAACAACAAGTGGGACACAATCATGAAGTGGAATTACATTTATTGGATATTTCAAACTTTTTTAACAAATCAAAAACTGAAAAATTGGGCGTGCAAAATTATTCAGCCCATTTACTTTCAGTGCAGCAAACTCTCTCCAGAAGTTCAGTGAGGATCTCTGAATGATCCAATGTTGACCTAAATGACTAATGATGATAAATACAATCCACCTGTGTGTAATCAAGTCTCCGTATAAATGCACCTGCACTGTGATAGTCTCAGAGGTCCATTAAAAGTGCAGAGAGCATCATGAAGAACAAGGAACACACCAGGTAGGTCCGAGATACTGTTGTGAAGAAGTTTAAAGCCGGATTTGGATACAAAAATATTTCCCAAGCTTTAAACATCCCAAGGAGCACTATGCAAGCGATAATATTGAAATGGAAGGAGTATCAGACCACTGCAAATCTACCAAGACCTGGCCGTCCCTCTAAACTTTCAGCTCATACAAGGAGAATACTGATCAGAGATGCAGCCAAGAGGCCCATGATCACTCTGGATGAACTGCAGAGATCTACAGCTGAGGTGGGAGACTCTGTCCATAGGACAACAATCAGTCGTATATTGCACAAATCTGGCCTTTATGGAAGAGTGGCAAGAAGAAAGCCATTTCTTAAAGATATCCATAAAAAGTGTTGTTTAAAGTTTGCCACAAGCCACCTGGGAGACACACCAAACATGTGGAAGAAGGTGCTCTGGTCAGATGAAACCAAAATTGAACTTTTTGGCAACAATGCAAAACGTTATGTTTGGCGTAAAAGCAACACGGCTGAACACACCATCCCCACTGTCAAACATGGTGGTCGCAGCATCATGGTTTGGGCCTGCTTTTCTTCAGCAGGGACAGGGAAGATGGTTAAAATTGATGGGAAGATGGATGGAGCCAAATACAGGACCATTCTGGAAGAAAACCTGATGGAGTCTGCAAAAGACCTGAGACTGGGACGGAGATTTGTCTTCCAACAAGACAATGATCCAAAACATAAAGCAAAATCTACAATGGAATGGTTCAAAAACAAACATATCCAGGTGTTAGAATGGCCAAGTCAAAGTCCAGACCTGAATCCAATCGAGAATCTGTGGAAAGAACTGAAAACTGCTGTTCACAAATGCTCTCCATCCAACCTCACTGAGCTCGAGCTGTTTTGCAAGGAGGAATGGGAAAAAATTTCAGTCTCTCGATGTGCAGAACTGATAGAGACATACCCCAAGCGACTTACAGCTGTAATCACAGCAAAAGGTGGCGCTACAAAGTATTAACTTAAGGGGGCTGAATAATTTTGCACGCCCAATTTTTCATTTTTTGATTTGTTAAAAAAGTTTGAAATATCCAATAAATGTCATTCCACTTCATGATTGTGTCCCTCTTGTTGTTGATTCTTCACAAAAAAAATACAGTTTTATATCTTTGTGTTTGAAGCCTGAAATGTGGCAAAAGGTTGCAAAGTTCAAGGGGGCCGAATACTTTCGCAAGGCACTGTATATGTACATGAAGGCAGGGTAAAGTGACTAGGCATCAGGATAGAAAATAAAAGGAGTACAATTAAGAACAGTGCCTACCCAATACACCTCTGCTGCGCCTCATCCATGTCCCTCTCCCTCCATCCCCAGGGCGAGCCCCCCAGTGAGTGGAGGACAGCAGACTTCCGGATGTTCCGTGGGGGCTCCATCTGGAGGCCGCCCCTCCTAAACCCCTACCTCCATGGAGATGAGGAGGCGGGGAGGAACATTTCTAAAAACCTGTTTTTGCTTTGTCATTATGGGGTATTGTGTGTAGATTGATGAGGAAAACATGTTTATTTCATCCTTTTTAGAAGAAGGTAGTAGAGTAAAATAATGTGGAAAGAGGAAAGAGGTCTGAATACTTTTCGAATGCACTGTATGTAGACAGAAAACGACTGATTACAATTACAAAATCTGACAAAAGGTCATTGTTTTTTTACCCTAAAGAAGTAGGGCAGTTTGGAAAACGCAAACAGTTGTTCAGAGGTGCATTTGATCAACTTTATAGAGGTCCCCCAGGAGCTTTAAGGACGTCAGACACAGCATGCTTTGCTTAATGCATTATCACAGCACTTTCGTAATGCATAAGATTCTCATACATGACATGAATGACATGAATGGCTTTCATTCCCTCTGAGTGCATGGGGTTTACAGTATGTGTATAGTAAACATAGCATTTGCACAGCAGTTATGATGTTAAAGATGCACTTCAGGAACTTATGCACAACAAATTCATAAACCTTTATCATTCATTTTTTTTTAAATAAAATAATTTCCTCAGCAATCTACACAAAATACCATATAATGACAAAGTGAATACAGTTTTTTTGAAATTTTTGCAAATGTATTAAAACAAAAAACATAAATACATTATTTACATAAATGTTCAGACCCTTTGCTATGAGACTCGAAATTGAGCTCAGGTGCATCCTGTTTCCATTGATCATCCTTGAGATGTTACTACAACTTGATTGGAGTACTCCTGTGGTAAATTCAATTGATTGGACATGATTTGGAAAGTCACACCTGTCGAAATAAGGTCCCACAGTTGACAGTGCATGTCAGAGCAAAAAACCAAGCCATGAAGTCGAAGGAATTGTCCGTAGAGCTCCGAGACATGATTGTGTTGAGGCACAGATCTGGGGAAAGGTACCAAAACTTCTACAGCATTGAAAGTTCCCAAGAACATAGTGGCCTGCATCATTCTTAAATGGAAGACATTTGGAACCACCAAGACTCTTCCTAGAGCTGGCCACCATTCCAAACTGAACAATCAGGGGAGAAGGGCCTTGATCAGGGAGGTGACCAAGAACCCAATGGTCACTCTGATAGAGCTCCAGAGTTCCTTTGTGGAGATGGGAGAACCTTCCAGAAGGACAACCATCTCTGCAGTACTCCACCAATTAGGCCTTAATGGTAGAGTTGCCAGACGGAAGCCACTCCTCAGTAAAAGGCACATGACAGCCCGATTGGAGTTTTCCAAAAGCCACCTAAGTACAGAAAGATCCTTGATGAAAACCTGCTCCAGAGCGCTCAAGACCTCAGACTGGGTAGAAGGTTTACCTTCCAACAGGACAACGACCCTAACCACACAGCCAAGACAATGCAGGAGTGGCTTCGAGACAAGTCTCTGAATGTCCTTGAGTAGCCCAGCCAGAGCCCGGACTTTAACCCGATCGAACATCTCTGGAGAGACCTTCAAAATAGCTGTGCAGCAATGCTCCCCATCCAACCTAACAGAGCTTGAGAGGATCTGCAGAGAAGAATGGGAGAAACTCCCCAAATACAGGTGTGCTAAGCTTGTAGCGTCATTCCCAAGAAGACTCAAGGCTGTAATCACAACCAAAGGTGCTTCAACAAAGTACTGAGTAAAGGGTCTGAATACTTACAGTAGCAGTCAAAAGTTTAGACACACCTACTCCTTCAAGGTTTTGTCTTTATTTTTACTACTTTTTATATTGTAAAATAATAGTGATGACATCAAAACTATGAAATAACACATATGGAATCATGTAGTAACCAAAAAAGTGTTCATCAAATCAGAATATATTTTAGATTCTTCAAAGTAGCTACCCATTGACTTAATGACAGCTTTGCACACTCTTGGCATTCTCTCAACCAGACCAACAGTCTTGAAGGAGTTCCTACATATGCAGAGCACTTGTTGGCTGCTTTTCCTTCACTCCGCAGTCCAACTCATCCTAAACCATCTCAATTGGGTTGAGGTCGGGTGATTGTGGAGGCCAGGTCATATGATGCAGCACTCCATCACTCTCCTTGGTCAAATAGCTCTTACACAGCCTGGAGGTGTGTTTTTGGTCAGTGTCTTGTTGAAAAACAAATTATAGTCAAACTAAGCACAAACCAGATGGGATGGCGAATCGCTGCAGAATGCTGTGGTAGCCATTCTGGTTAAGTGTGCCGTCAATCCTAAATAAATCACTGTCAGTGTCACCAGCAAACTCCCCCACACCATCACACCTCCTCCATGCTTCATGGTAGAAACCACACATGCGGAGATCATCCGTTCACCTACTCTACGTCTCACAAAGACATTGCGGCTGGAACCAAAAATCTCTAATTTGGACTCATCAGTCCGAAGGACAGATTTCCACCGGTCTAATGTCCATTGCTCGTGTTTCTTGACCCAAGCAAGTTTATTCTTCTTATTGGTGTCCTTTAGTAGTTGTTTCTTTGCAACAATTCGAACACGAAGGCCTGATTCACACAGTCTCCTCTGAACTGTTGATGTTGAGATGTGTCTGTTACTTGAACTCTGTGAAGTATTTATTTGCGCCGCAATCTGAGGTGCAGTTAACTCTAATGAACTTATCCTCATGAGAGCCAGTTTCATCGTAGGGCTTGATGGTTTTTGCGACTGCACTTGAATAAACCTTCAAAGTTCTTGACATTTTCCGGATTGACTGACTTTCATGTCCTAAAGTAATGATGGACTATCATTTCTCTTTGCTTATTTGAGCTGTTCTTGCCATAATATGGACTTGGTCTTTTACCAAATAGGGCTATCTTCTGTATACCACCCCTACCTTGTCACAACACAACTGATTGACTTAAATGCATTAAGAAGAATAGAAATTCCACAACTTAACTTTTAACAAGGCCCACCTGTTAATTGAAATACATTCCAGGTGACTACATCATGAAGCTGGATGAGAGAATGCCAAGAGTGTGCAATGCTGTAATCAAGGCAAAGGGTAGCTACTTTGAAGAATGTCAAATATAAAATATATTTTGATTTGTTTAACACTTTTTTGGTTACCATATGATTCCATATGTGTTATTTCATAGTTTTCATGACTTCAGTATTATTCTACAGTGTAGAAAATAGTCCAAATAAACAAAATCCCTGGAATGAGTAGGTGTGTCCAAACGTTTGACTGGTAATGTAACAAAACGTGGAGAAAGTCAATACTTTCCGTAGGCACTGTATCACTGCACTTACAGTTATAGAGACATGCAAACAGAGGTAATTTACAGCACGAGGAAAAGAAGGCATATTACTGGGTACTGTTCAGTTAATACTGTTTTCTTATGGTTTACAATAAATGCTCTTAGTATGATGTCTAATACCTACTAATTAATCTTAATGAATACACAGAATTATAGAAAAATAAACAATTACATGTTCATTTTTCCGGTTCCTTCTCCATTTCCTGGAGAAAATGGAAAATTGTATAAGTACCAAAAGGTTAGAAGGTGAGATGACATAACTGTGGTTGCTTGTGACAAATAAACTATTTTATATTGGCAGTATTGCTCATCGTCATCTGCTCTCATATAGCTGGAGAAAGCGTCCTCTAGTGGTTCTACCTTGACAGTGTCACTTCCCGACTGCAAAACCAACCCAGAGCCCACAAACAGGAGTACAAACTGCAACCCTGCTTTACTAAAATGCTTTTGTGGGTTCTGTACAAAACAAAGGTTTACTTGTAATTAATATGGATTCAGATAGTCTACAAAAGCTAATCCTTATCTGTCCTGTGTCTTCACCTGATGTCTCTCAGGACCAAGGTTAAGGAGGCCACAGTAATGGACTGATTCAGTCCATCAGGGGCAGGGGGTGGGACATCCATTCAGGCTAAAGGCATCCCTCTCAGATTTAACTTCAAAGCCACTGTAAATCAGGTGATATGCCTGTATTTAGAACATTTAGTACCACGACACCTGCTCGTCAAACATTTTATTCCAAAAATCATGGGCATTAATATGGAGTTGGGCCCCCCTTTGTTGCTATAACAGCCTCCACTCTTCTGGGAAGGCATTCCACTAGATGTTGGAACATTGCTGCAGGGACTTGATTCCATTCAGCCACAAGAGCATTAATGAAGTCGGGCACTGATGTTGGGTGATTAGGTCTAGTTCGCAGTCGGCGTTCCAATTCATCCCAAAGGTGTTCTATGGGGTTGAGGTCAGGGCTCTGTGCAGGCCAGTCAAGTTCTTCCACACCGATCTGGATAGACCATTTCTGTATGGACCTCGCTTTGTGCTCGGGGGCATTGTCATGCTGAAACGGGAAAGGGCCTTCCCAAACTGTTGCCACAAAGTTGGAAGTACAGAATCGTCTAGAATGTCATTGTATGCTCTAGCATTAAGATTTCCTTTCCCTGGAACTAAGGGGCCGAACCTGAACCATGAAAAACAACCCCAGGCCATTATTCCTCCTCCACCATTCTTTTAAGTTGGCACTATGCATTCTGACAGGTAGCGTTCTCCTGGCATCTGCCAACCCCAGATTCATCCGTCGGACTGCCAGATGGTGAATCGTGATTCATCATTCCAGATAACACTTTTCCACTGCTTGAAAGTCCAATGGCGGCAAGCTTTACACCACTTCAGCCGACGCTTGCCATTGCGCATGGTGATCTTAGGCTTGTGTGTGGCTGTTCGGCCATGGAAACTAATTTCATGAAGCTCCTGACGAACAATTATTGTGCCGATGTTGCTTCCAGAGGCGGTTTGGAACTCGGTAATGAGTGTTGCAACCGAGGACAGACAATTTTACGTGCTACGCACTTCAGAACTCGGTGGTCCCATTCTATGAGCTTGTGTGGCCTACCACTTTGCGGCTGAGCTGTTGTTGCTCCTAGATGTTTCCACTTTACAATAACAGCACTTATGGTTGACCGGGACAGCTCTAGCACAGCAGAATTTTGAGGAACTGACTTGTTGGAACGGTGGCATCCTATGACGGTGCCATGTTGAAAGTCACTGAGCTCTTCAGTACAGGCTATTCTACTGCCAATGTTTGTCTATGGAGATTTCATGGCTGTGTGCTCGATTTTATACACCTCTCAGCTACGAGTATGGCTGAAATAGCCGAATACACTCATTTGAAGGGGTGTCCACATACTCTTGTTTCCTGGTTTTCAGACAGGAGTGACCCTCAATGATCGCTTCGCTGGTATGAGGATCAGGGCAGGCCCAGGACAGGGTCCACAGAGGTGCAGTGGTGGGGAAGAGGCAGAGGCCGAGAAGGCCGGATTGTCATCCTGCAGTGATCACTGTTGAGGACCCATGTGCTTTCTGTAGCCTATATCAAAAGCATCTCATTAATCACACTCTTAACCCTTCCGATAGGCTTACATTTACCACTTTAAAAACTCAACATCATTAAAAATAATCTTCAGTGTTCCACCACTAGCCAATTTAAAAAAGGTTTGCTTTCTCTTTACAGATTTACTGAACATCAACTTGTTTGACTGTAATCTAAAAGCACTAAGGCAGTTACTGTACATGCTTTCTCATAAAGGTACATATAAGTACATGAGTCTGAAAGTGTCAAAAAGGCAAGTCCTCAAATAGTCCAGTGGTCAAAGTTCAATGAAGTACCCAAAGATGTAGGATGTTGCCACTTTATCTTGATGTTGGTTTAAGTATGTATGGCACAGATATTCATGACATTTCTAGGCTGTTTTAATAATCAGTTTCATGGAAACCCGCAAAAGCATTTTGCAGAGCAGTTAGGCCCATCACCTGAATTAGATTTGGCATGTCAGAGAATTTATGTGGCCGTGTTTACAAACGTTTTTGACCTCTGAAGAACTCCATTAATATTAGAACTCAAAAGGACAAGTGATAAAGAAGAGCTGAAGTGACAGGCAACACCTATGTTCACACTCTTCATAAAGACCCTAGACACACATGTTATTTTGGGAAATATCATGTGAGGTTTGGACAGTGACCTGAGCCTGTTACCCAAAGTATTTATAGCACTGGTCTATGCAGCTGCATGTATACAGTGGGGCAAAAAAGTATTTCGTCAGCCACCAATTGTGCAAGTTCTCCCACTTAAAAAGATGAGAGAGGCCTGTAATTTTCGTCATAGGTACACTTCAACTATGACAGACAAAATGAGAAAAAAAATGTAACTTCTTCTTTAAGAGGCACCTCTGTCCTCCACTCGTTACCTGTATTAATGGCACCTGTTTGAACTTGTTATCAGTATAAAATACACCTGTCCACAACCTCAAACAGTCACACTCCAAACTTCACTATGGCCAAGACCAAAGAGCTGTCAAAGGACACCAGAAACAAAATTGTAGACCTGCACCAGGCTGGGAAGACTGAATCTGCAATAGGTAAGCAGCTTGGTTTGAAGAAATCAACTGTGGGAGCAATTATTAGGAAATGGAAGACATACAAGACCACTGATAATCTCCCTCGATCTGGGGCTCCACGCAAGATCTCACCCCGTGGGGTCAAAATGATCACAAGAACGGTGAGCAAAAATCCCAGAACCACACGGGGGGATCTAGTGAATCTAGTGAGAGCATTTGGATGATCCAGAAGAAGATTGGGAGAATGTCATATGGTCAGATGAAACCAAAATATAACTTTTTGGTAAAAAGTCAACTTGTCGTGTTTGGAGGACAAAGAATGCTGAGTTGCATCCAAAGAACACCATACCTACTGTGAAGCATGCGGGTGGAAACATCATGCTTTGGGGCTGTTTTTCTGCAAAGGGACCAGGATGACTGAGCCGTGTAAAGGAAAGAATGAATGGGGCCATGTATCGTGAGATTTTGAGTGAAAACCTCCTTCCATCAGCAAGGGCATTGAAGATGAAACGTGGCTGGGTCTTTCAGCATGACAATGATCCCAAACACACCGCCCGGGCAACGAAGGAGTTGCTTCGTAAGAAGCATTTTAAGGTACTGGAGTGGCCTAGCCAGTCTCCAGATCTCAACCCAATAGAACATATTTGGAGGGAGTTGAAAGTCCATGTTGCCCAGCAACAGCCCCAAAACATCACTGCTCTAGAGGAGATCTGCATGGAGGAATGGGCCAAAATACCAGCAACAGTGTGTGAAAACCTTGTGAAGACTTACAGAAAACATTTGACCTCTGTCATTGCCAACAAAGGGTATATAACAAAGTATTGAGATAAACTTTTGTTATTGACCAAATACTTATTTTCCACCATAATTTGCAAATAAATTCATTAAAAATCCTACAATGTGATTTTCTGGATTTTTTTTTCTTCAAATTTTGTCTGTCATAGTTGAAGTGAAAATTACAGGCCTCTCTCATCTTTTTAAGTGGGAGAACTTGCACAATTGGTGGCTGACTAAATACTTTTTTTGCCCCACTGTATGTAGGCCATATTACATGATGTTTATAGCAACTGCTCTGGAAATCTACTGATAAAATGTCAAACATTGATTTTAATGAGACTCATATGTTGTAAATTAAATACGAAATATACTAAAAAACGTAGGAAAATTAAATGTTTTATTTATTTGGTAATCATTACATTTGCATTACCTGTATCTACACTTACAGATTTGGGTAAAGATAATGCATATTATGATATAATGATTTTATTATAGCCTTGGCCTACTTTTATGAAAGCCTACTGAAAGATCTGACAAACTGAAGTCATCTTTCTGGGGGTTTTATTGGTCAGAGCGTGTAGTGACATCACTTTTTCTCTATGTCCAATTTTGTCGTATTCAAAATGGTGGAGTAATAACAAACGCATTGTACATTTCTACGGTAAGGAATTTGCAACTTTTAGACTTAATGATTCATACTCATTGCGATGTAGATCATTCAAACTAATCATCTATTTTGTTAACTACATATTTGTCTTGCAGTAAGTTAGAAATGATCGCCGTAGCAAAGCTTTGCACCAGATCACACACAGCAAGCAAGCGAGATTTGGCCTAGCTAGCTAGCTAACGTTAGCTACACAGTGATTGAATGGGAGGGGAGGGGGGTTGGCAGGCAGGGCTCGTGTATGATCAACTGAGCTAACTAGTTTTTTTGAAGAGTAATGGAGGAAATGATAGCTGGCTAGATATTAATAAGCAAGGTTAGGTTCGTATCTGGCGACAGAAATGTGCAGGTATGCCACAGTCAACAAATATGATGACATGTCTAGCTAGCTAATGTTGGTTGGCCATAGCGCGCAGTAGTTAGATAGTTACAGAACTTTCCTAACTACTGTTATTTGCTCAGATTCATGCATCTGCAGTTGTAATACGTTTGCATGCAATAGCATTCATTACACAACATGCTTTTGCAGAGCTGTAGCTGAAAAAATAGAAGTGTGTGAAGAGACAGAGAAGGGTGCATTTTATTAGACTTCATTTCTTCAATATGACAGTTTTTTTTTTTTGTATAAGTATCAGCATGGCAGACAAAAATGGCAAGAAAGGGAAACCTGTAGGCGTGAAGAGAACATTGACCAAGAGAGAACAAGAAGATCTGAAGAAAAAGGTAAGAGATTTGACCATTTTATAGATAGGCCTACACTTTGTTGCAGATGGCTATGATTTTCAATTTTAAAACAATTCCTTTTCCAGGAAGAAGAAAAAGCAGCTGAAGTTTTTGAAGAGTTTTTAGCTTGTTTTGACAGTAACGACAAAAGTGGAGTGAAGACTTTTGTCCGTGGGGGTATCGTCAATGCAACTAAAGGTGAGTGAAACATCCTGGCTAATCCAACTTTGGTTGGGTCTGTGTTGCAGACACTATATTTTTCATTATTTTAATATCTACAGTGTTACAATTTCTATTTTATTTTATTTTGCAGAAGAGGAAGCAGTAGAGGTTAAAAAGAGCAAGCTTTACCGACCAATCACCAAGTTTACTTCAGTGTCCCAGAACGTCTCACCGGCACACTCTTCTGAAATCAGAAGGCCTGTGAGTATCCATGTGAATCACTTACTGTGTATACAGAATTATACATTATTTTGTCCCCTTATATGTTTGTCTGTGTCCACAGATTGTTAAAAAGAAGACGGAAGAGAAGAAGAAGAGCAACCTTGAACTTTTTAAAGAGGAGCTAAAGCAGTATGTTTTTGAAACGCCGTAGTAATTCATGTTCTTTCATTATTTTACCAATTTGTTGTTTATTTTTGTGTGTAAATAATTGTTTTCTCCTAGAATACAGGAGGAACGTGAAGAAAGGTACAAAAGAAAGACAAATGAGCCTGGGGGAGGATATGGAGACCTGGACATACCACTAACGCGACGATCAAGTAAGAGCCAAGTCTGTCCCTTGCAGTGGAATAAGAATGGTTTACTACAATAAGCCTTTGTCCAAATCAAAGATGAACCCTCTGTAGCTTTTACATGTTTAGCTACATATGAACGTCTCCCTCCAGTATTTGATGATGACCCAGCCATACCGAACACAACCAACCTGTACATTGGCTGCATTAGCCCCAAGGTAAAGAAACTATCTGCTTGGGACGTTTTGACAGGAGATAAAGATTCACAATATAGCCAGCTCTTCGTTTGTTTGGGACAAATTCAACTAACTTAAATGCGGACTGAATTTTAGTGAAACTTTGCTGATATGAAACTTCTAATGTGTCAGATGAATGAAGAAATGCTTTGCAAAGAGTTTGGCAAGTATGGTCCCCTGGCGAGTGTGAAGATCATGTGGCCCCGTAGTGACGAGGAACGCACAAGGGTCACAAATAGAGGCTTTGTGGCCTTCATGACCAGGAAAGATGCAGAAAGGGCATTGGCTGCTCTAGACGGTGAGTCAATCTGTGATTAGGGAATATTGCATTCTGTTCAGTAAACGATGCCAGATGATAAATGCCCTGCTCCGTGTTCCATTAACCTTGTAGGATCACTGCTCCTTTTTGCTGCAGGTAAAACGGTTATGGGTTTTGAAATGAAGCTGGGATGGGGAAAAGCTGTTCGCATCCCTCCCCAGCCACTCTATACACCCATAGGGGTACTTAAAATGTCCACACCCCCACCCCCCTCCGGCCTGCCCTTCAACGCTCAGCCCAGAGACCGCTTCCGCAATGACTTTACCAAGCCATGGGGCAGGTCCAAGGAGGAGTTGGACAAGGTAGGTTGGCCCTTTAAAAAAAAATGTTTTTTAAAGAGTGTAGGGCAGGAGGCTCCAACCCTGTTCCTGGAGAGCTTACCATCCTGTAGGTTTTCGCTCCAACCCTAATTTAACACACCTTTCTAATAATTAGCTGGTTGATAAGCTGAACCAGGTTAGTTATAACTGGGGTTGGAGCGAAAACCTACGGAAGGGTAGCTCTCCAGGAACAGGGTGAGGAGACCCCTGCTATAGTGTATGTGCATGGTTCTGTCAAGTTGTTTAAAACAAAATAAAACAATTATTTAAACTACAGTTAATTTGCCAATATTAGGTGTGTGTAGTAGATTTTCTATGCATGTTGATACATTTATCATAGGCCCAATCAACTGGACATTGCTTAGAATTCAGAACGGCATTTTATGCACAAAACAAAAGATATGTGATGGCCAGTTCCGAGTTTCATTTCCCTTTTTTAAAATCCAGTTGGTTTGTCCTGTGGTGCGTGTATAGACCTGTTATGAATCTATTCAGGATATGTTCTAAGGCAGGGGAATTTGACCCAGATGGAGTTATGAGGTAGTTACAGAACCATATGTAATTAAAATGCTACTGTAAAAGTAAGAGGGTGGGGGTATTCTATAGATAATGTACTTTGACAGTGTACCTCTCTACTGTAAAAGTAAGAGGGTGGGGGTATTCTATAGATAATGTACATTGATAGTGTACCTCTCTACTGTAAAAGTAAGAGGGTGGGGGTATTCTATAGATAATGTACATTGACAGTGTACCTCTCTACTGTAAAAGTAAGAGGGTGGGGGTATTCTATAGATAATGTACATTGACAGTGTACCTCTCTACTGTAAAAGTAAGAGGGTGGGGGTATTCTATAGATAATGTACTTTGACAGTGTACCTCTCTACTGTAAAAGTAAGAGGGTGGGGGTATTCTATAGATAATGTACATTGACAGTGTACCTCTCTACTGTAAAAGTAAGAGGGTGGGGGTATTCTATAGATAATGTACTTTGACAGTGTACCTGTCTCTCGAATGTGGGAACTTTTCCCCTCGTTAAAATAAAGTATAGCTGTTACTGCTGTCCTCAGTTGATATGCTGTATGTATCCTGCAGTGTTTCATCTGTGTATATATATACTCACTTTTTTTTATATCTTCACTATTTTATTTGACTTCACGAACAGACTCTGTCCGAAGCTGTAGTCAAAGTGGTTATCCCAACAGAAAGGTACACACTCTCTATCCATTCTTACTACTACGACTGACCAGACATTCTCACAGACAGAACCGTGTTAGAGGACAGAGGCCCTGCCCTGGTGTACTGTTCTTGTGTACGTACGTGACAGACAAGAAGCCCCAGTCCTAAGTGCTACGTCTGTATGTACATGACTAATGGGAGAGGACAGCTAAGAACATAACTGTCTCATAATTTGTAGTAGTGTCCTGTTCTAACATTGGTCTATCTATCTTGTTGACAACATGGCCTATGTTCAGGGTATTGGTAACCCCTGCTGCTTAGGACTGGAGGCCCTATATCTAACTAGTAGGAGGGCCATGGGCCTCAGTTGAACATGGTTGAAGTGAATCATTGGCCTAGTAAGCAAAGCCCACAGTTTATTCATTCATGTCATCCTCATTAGATTAGTAAATGTCACCATTGCAATCCCCTGTCAGAAAAATTGATTGTTAGACTTAAGTGATTGTTGGAGTCAATTATATCCATTGAAACATACTGGTACTAGCTTCAGTGGCAACCTTTGTACTTCCTACCTGTGTTGGCTGAGACACTGCAGACAGATGCAGCTAGAAAGCAAATGCATTTTAGATTCAAATCAGTAGTAGCTAATTGTAGTATTATGTTGTCACTCACTATATATATATATATATATATATATATATATATATATATATATATATATATATATATATATATATATATATATATAGTCCCTCTTTTTTCATTTAGACACACTTACTGCTTCTTCATTTAGACACAATACTAGACACATGACAGAAACATTACTTCTGATGTAACTACACACTAGGGACAGACCGTCTCCCCCACTCACTCGTGTGTGCAGACCAACACACATCACACAACATATCCTCAACGTTGCTGTGATAAATGATTGCAGAGGGACAAATGTTCTAGAAGAGAGACAGAGAGAGGTTAAGGGGCTCGGGGCCAGTGTTCAGTGAGCGCTTTGACATGGCCACTGATCTGGATGAGGGGGGACAAGTCACAGCGTTTGGTCTCATCCCCTCTCCTTTTACTCCACAGAAATCTGTTAGGCCTCATCCACAGGATGATAGAGTTTGTGGTGCGTGAGGGACCCATGTTTGAAGCCATCATTATGAGCAAAGAGAAGAACAACCCTGACTTGAGGTGATCTACCATTGCTGAGCTCTTCCTTTCCCTCTAGTCATACCACTGGTCTACAGATGTATTTTTAAACTCATTTTGAAACTGTTATAATTCATGATTCCAGGTTTCTCTTTGACAACAAAAGCCAAGAGCATGTGTACTACCGTTGGAAACTCTACTCCATTCTCCAGGTAGGTCATGATCTGTCCTGGCTACAGCCCTATGACCATGAGGCCATCTCAAATCAAGTGCTATTTGTCACATGCGCTGAATACAACAGGTGTACTTGACCATGAAATGCTTTCTTACGAGCCCTTCCCAACAATGCAGAGTTTAAAAAATTATACAAATAGTAACACAATTGGAATAACATAAACAAGCATGATGCTATATGCAGGGAGTATCAGTACCAGACCAATGTGCAGAGGTATCAAAGGTACATATGTACTTGAAGGCAGGGCAAAGTGACTAGGCATCAGGATAGATAATAATAATAATAATAAGGAATATGAGGTAGATATGTACATGAAGGCAGGGT
The DNA here is from genome assembly GCF_013265735.2 of Oncorhynchus mykiss. NCBI lineage: Eukaryota > Metazoa > Chordata > Actinopteri > Salmoniformes > Salmonidae > Oncorhynchus > Oncorhynchus mykiss. Next base: position 30,675,954 of record NC_048593.1, on the reverse strand, counting down.
AAAGTGACTAGACATCAGGATAGATAATAAGGAATATGAGGTAGATATGTACATGAAGGCAGGGTAAAGTGACTAGACATCAGGATAGATAATAATAATAAGGAATATGAGGTAGATATGTACATGAAGGCAGGGTAAAGTGACTAGACATCAGGATAGATAATAAGGAATATGAGGTAGATATGTACATGAAGGCAGGGTAAAGTGACTAGACATCAGGATAGATAATAATAATAAGGAATATGAGGTAGATATGTACATGAAGGCAGGGTAAAGTGACTAGACATCAGGATAGATAATAAGGAATATGAGGTAGATATGTACATGAAGGCAGGGTAAAGTGACTAGACATCAGGATAGATAATAATAATAAGGAATATGAGGTAGATATGTACATGAAGGCAGGGTAAAGTGACTAGACATCAGGATAGATAATAATAATAAGGAATATGAGGTAGATATGTACTTGAAGGCAGGGTAAAGTGACTAGACATCAGGATAGAAAATAAAAGGAGTAAAATTAAGAACAGTACCTACCCACTACACCTCTGCTGCGCCTCATCCATGTCCCTCTCCCTCCATCCCCAGGGCGAACCCCCCAGTGAGTGGAGGACAGCAGACTTCCGGATGTTCCGTGGGGGCTCCATCTGGAGGCCGCCCCTCCTAAACCCCTACCTCCATGGAGATGAGGAGGCGGGGGAGGAAGAGGAGTCTCCCTCCCTGGAGGAGGAGCTGCTGAAAAAGGGCCAGCTGAAGACAGAGTGAGTGTTGCTGTACATACAGGGCAGAGAGGGAGGTTCTGAGGCAGACTGAAGATGAAAAGCATTCTCTCGTGAATCTGACGTGTTACTGGAAAAACTGACTTTGGAATATGGACATTCTCAGGATAACAATGAATGCGTGTTTTTATTCCAGGCACAGGGAGAGACTAGAGATGCTGCTGAGAGGACTCACCCCTCGTAGGGAGGACATTGGTGATGCTATGCTGTTCTGTCTGGAGAGAGCCGAGGCAGCGGAGGAGGTGGTGGGGTCCATTGCAGAGTCCCTGTCCCTCCTTCAGACACCACTGCAGAAAAAGGTCCCCTATCCTATGACAGTCTTACACTACCAAGCACATTCACATGGCATATAGTATATAGAAAACATGTATTATCAACGGTCCCTGGAGAAATTAGGGTTAAGTGACTTGCTCAAGGCACATCGACCACTAGGTTACCTGCCGCCCAGAGTATTGCACACAGTCATGTCTATCTTTATTCCCACAGATTGCCAGACTGTACCTTGTATCCGACATCTTGTACAACTCCTGTGCCAAAGTTGCCAATGCATCTTATTATCGCAAATAGTAAGAAAAGTATATTTTAAATAAGTCTGTCATTTATATAATACACATGTTCAGTGGTCATACTGTGTTTTTCTGTCTAACGGTTTATTGTTTCTCCGTTCCTTCAGTTTTGAAGCAAAATTGCCCCAGATATTTAGTGACATTAGTGATGCATATCGAAACATACAAGCAAGACTACAAGCTGAACAGTTCAAGGTAATGAGTGCAGTTTAAATAAATAAATAAATAATGCTTTATAATGTTTTTCCATGCTTGTGATCTGTTATTGCCTTGGCCAGAACAAATACATTATCACTCACCCATATGTCTTCTGTCCTCAGCAAAAGATAATGGGCTGTTTCAGGGCCTGGGAAGACTGGGCCGTATACCCAGAGTCTTACCTGATCCAGCTACAGAACATCTTCCTAGGTCTGATCAAGGCAGGAGAGGAGGTGATCGAGAGGGTAGAGGTGAGCTGGATCTCAGGACCTGTCCTGGACAAGACCTGGAAAAGAGTTTTGATCAATGCCTATTTTACTGATGACACTGTTACATTATCTGATAGTGTGGGTAAATATAAAATTCAGCAACATTGGTTTATGTGGGCTGGGTATATCTCACCTCAGGTGTCGTCTCCCGACCTGGATGGAGCCCCGTTGGACGGGGCGCCGTTAGACGGAGCTCCGCTGGAGAACCTCGACGGCTCGCCCCTGGCCTGGGACCCTGCCTCCCTGGATGGGGTGCCTGTTGATGACATCGACGGGGTTCCCCTGTGTGCACCCATGGAGGACATTGACGGAATGCCTTGTAAGTCAATCTGGCAGAATTTCTGTGAAAAATGGAAACCATAAAAGCGTTATAAGATGTGGAATTGATGTAAGTTTGTGTTCTGCAGTGGATGAGCTGGCCCACTCAAGAGTGGCTCTATCTAAATGGGAGAGGGTGGACGATGCTGACGCTCTCCCACAAGGTACTGTACTGTCAGCACTGTCAACCCAACAATCATATCTCTACTCCTAACCTACAGCTCACCCTGTCGCTTCCTCTTTCAGCTAACACTGAATCCAAATGGGACACTTTGGGAGAGCGAGACTTGGGGGATGACCTGAATGCCAGGTAAGAACCTGGTGCAGGCACTCTTTTCAAAAAGGGCTTAATGATTAATTGACAAGTAGAATCAGGTGTGCTTGTATGGGGCCATAACACATATGTTGGGAGAACTGGAGTCGGGACATAGTGGCTCTTGCATTTTGCTAAGAGATTGGTTGACTGGCAACAAATTGTTGCTACATTTGGGGGAAACTTCATCTATTTTGTTTGGAACAAATCGTAGATTGCTTAGGGCTGACAAGATAAAGGTAAACTGCAGGCAAGGAGATTGAGTCTAAAACAAGTAACTTAACTTGGTGTGTCCCTAGATCAATCCCTTTCTGGAGACCTGATTTCTGCTCAAATTATTTCTAAAATGGCAAACAAATTTAAATGTTTGTTATTTGGACGTCAAAGTTAAGAAACTGCTTGTGTCATGTTGATTATTCTGCTCTGCTTGGTATAGTGGGCTATCAAAAAAGCTGAAAGAGAGAATGCAGGTCATGTATATGCTGAATGTTCCCCCTAGGACCCATAGTGTTATCAGGTATATGCTGAATGTTCCCTCTAGGACCCATAGTGTTATCAGGTATATGCTGAATGTTCCCTCTAGGACCCATAGTGTTATCAGGTATATGCTGAATGTTCCCCCTAGGACCCACAGTGTTATCAGGTATATGCTGAATGTTCCCCCTAGGACCCACAGTGTTATCAGGTATATGCTGAATGTTCCCCCTAGGACCCACAGTGTTATCAGGTATATGCTGAATGTTCCCCCTAGGACCCACAGTGTTATCAGGTATATGCTGAATGTTCCCCCTAGGACCCACAGTGTTATCAGGTATATGCTGAATGTTCCCCCTAGGACCCACAGTGTTATCAGGTATATGCTGAATGTTCCCCCTAGGACCCACAGTGTTATCAGGTATATGCTGAATGTTCCCCCTAGGACCCACAGTGTTATCAGGTATATCCTGAATATCCCCCCTAGGACCCACAGTGTTATCAGGTATATGCTTAATGTTCCCCCTAGGACCTACAATGTTATCAGGTATATGCTGAATGTCCCCCCTAGGACCCACATCATTTTATCTGGTATATCCTGAATGTTCCCCCTAGGACCCACAATGTTATCTGGTACATGCTGAATGTCCCCCCCCTAGGATCCACATAGGGGTACAGGAGTTCTGGAGAAGTGGGCTTGTTACCTGTGGACCAACTTGATCATTTAAGATGTCAAACTTGTGATTGTGCCCCAGGTTACATGAAAAAACACATTGGTATGGTCTATAACCAACAGTCACAATACCAGAGCTAGTATTATGTATTGTAAAATCCCAAGAGTAAACAGTGCTGTGAGGACCACATTTTTCTATACAGGCATTTGTCTATGGAATAGCCTCCCCTTGGAAATCAAGAAAAAAAGCAGGCAAAGATTTATTTGGACAAGGTTGTCCAAGTAAGAGAAACCACTCCACTGCCCCTTGTGTCCCTACTGCTGGTCAGGTGTGATGTGAAATTAATATGGTTGATTTAACGTTAGGGAAAAGTGACACTTTAGGATGTTAATATACATGAATGTGTTCATGGTTTAATTTTGTCTTGCCTTTTAATCATTGTTATTGTTTTTACCATCAAGGTCTACTTTAGAAACACGCATTTTAATGAATACTTTCAAGTGATATCCTCTGGGTCCACATTGAACATTTGGTTGTATGTCTGTTACCCAAAATAAATTCAATTCCTCTTTTCGCCCCATGGTCCACAGTGCTAACATTAAGGGAGGAGATGGGAAGTCTGAGGATGACAGCAGCGATGATGACAGCCCCTCTAAGTACGACAATGCTGACTTCAAGAGCTCCCTCAGCAGTTTTGAGATGTCCGAAAGCAAGAGGAGCCGGCTGAGAGAGCTGGAGGTAAGCACAGTCAACAATGCCTACTAGGACCAAGTAACACACTGCAGCAGACCATCTGACTCGGTTCATACCGGTCAACAGACTTATAATACATACAGGCCCTTCAGAAAGTATTAACACCCTTTCACTTATTCCACATTGTTGTTACAGCCTGAATTCAACATTTGTTTTTCTCACCCATCTACACACAAAATCAATCACATGTATTTATAAAGCCCTTTTTACAGCAGCAGATGTCAAAGTGTTATACAGAAACCCAGCCTAAAACCCCAAACAATGCAGAAGCACGGTGGCTAGGAAAAAGCCGTAGATTTGTCAAAACTAACTCAGCCACTGTCTTCTTGGTAAGCTACTCCAGTGTAGGACAGACATCTATTGGCAGAAAGCTTATTCTTGTTAATCTAACTGCACTGTCCAATTTACAGTAGCTATTGTTTGAGGAGTGCAATTTAAACAGTTATTACTAAAACCATTTGGGCAGTCTTGATGCATTGCTGTTCAATTTTGTAATTGTTCATCAGATCAGTCAAATGTTGCATATACACCGGTGCCACCTAGTGGCCAAAATCTAAATTGCACCTGGGCTGGAAAAATACATTACAGCCTTTTTCTTGCATTTCAAAGATGATACAAAATAACTTTTTCAAATGGTACCAAGAATATGCACATCCTTGCTACAGGCAAGGATTTTTGTATATCATTTTAGGCAAATTGAAAAAGGGGCAGATCCTTGTTTAGAGTAAATTCTTAAATTGTGGGTTAACGACAGATTTTTACCTTGTCAGCTCTGGGACTATCGCACACAGAGTTCAACTTACATGACTTGTTATGCACATTAACCCTGAATTTATTTAGGCTTGCCATAAAAAAAGAGGGGTTGAATACTTGACTCAAGACATTTCAGCTTTTCATTAATTTGTAAACCCCCCCCCCCCCGGAAATTATCACTTTTAAATTCAGGCGATAACAAAATGTGGGAAAAGTAAAGCGGTCTGAAGGCAAAACCCGAATACGCTCGGCAGTTTGTTTCATTTATGCAACAATTGGACCCACTGTCCAAACAGTACGAGTGTATGTATCATATGTGTCTCTGCTGCAGGTGAAGGTGATGAAGTTCCAGGATGAGCTGGAGTCTGGGAAGAAGCCCAGGAAGTCGGGGTTAAACATGCAGAAACAGGTGGAGCACTACAGGAACAAGCTATTGCAAAAGGTGGGTTTCTAGTGTACTTTTTCATAAGCCCAGCAGTAAGGGAAACTGTCCAGATACCATGAAGTTGCAGGTTTAAATGTGATTTTTTATTAAACTTCACTAGCTGCAATGGCTCCACATGTTCTGTTTACGTCAGGAGTTTGATAAGGACGACAAGGAGAAGAGAGAGAGATCCATTCCGAAATCAAAAGAGCGATCAAAGAAGGATGAGCGGAGAGACAAGGCGGAGGAGACCAGTAAAGGACGGGACAAGGAGAAGAGTAAAAGGAGTCAAGACCGGGACAGGGGACGGAGTAGAGACACAGAGGAGCGGACACAGAAATACAGAGGACATTCTCCCGCAAAGTAAGGCCTATGTGAAACCATTGTTCCGTTTAATTTGTGTTCAGCATTCAATATATTTTTGCTGACTCACCCCTATCCCACCTTTCCAACAGAATCAAGTCAAAGTCTCCCAAGAAGTCCAAGCGGTCGCGGTCGCCCTCGCCAGTCAGGAAGACGTGGAGGAGGTCTAGCTCCCGGTCGCCACACCGCTCCCACAAAAAGACTAAGAAGAGCAAACACTGATCCTGAGGCCTATGCCTCTCCCCCTGAAGCAGCTAGGCGGCTTTCATGGACTGCCCTGCTCTGCCAGTGCTGACCATGCCACGGCACCACACGCTTCTTTCCCACAATGCCTCTGAACTGCCTCTGCAGTGAAAATTTGGCCATTTTTTTGTAAGATGAACATTGTTTGTACAGTTCTGTTTTCCCGTCAGGTTGTTTTTAAACCCCATTCAGATTGCGACTAGTTCCTGAGACAATAAATCACTCTTGGCAATGTGTCTGTGTTGTCATCCATGCTCCAGGATGGTGAATAGATTAGCTGAGGGTACCACGTCATGTCATTTAGCATTGGAAACTAATCTTATCTCCATGGGAAAAAAATGGAATGAGAGCACTATCCTTAAGTGGTTCCATTTTATTTTTCATAACACAAGACACAGATGTACCCGAAATGATTAGAGTTGGTTTTAATTTTAAGACTGACATTCCTGGCAAGGAGGAGAGGGTACTAGAAAAGCAGTGAAGTTTAGAGTAAGACAGTGCCCATTAAAACTGACAAAAAAAACTTACATAACCATCCACACTGCACTTGTTGAACCAAATTCTGGTCCTACTATACGATCTGATCCAGTCTCACAAACCTGCTTTACTTTAAACACAGCGTACTTGTGCTTTGTGACAGGACATCTGGGAGCCACCTTCCCATCATCATCCTCTACTTTAGGGTCCCTGTTCTCCGGAGGGTAACTCCTCCCTCCCGGAGCACTCACCAGTAGGAAATTGTCCAGTTTTAGAAGCATTGGCAGGGCAGCGGGTTGCTCTGCCTCCATGGTAGGACTGCACACTGACAAGAGTTCAGTATATGTTCAGGGTGAAGCCTTTAAGGCAGAAGTGCTCAGTATTTTTTTTACATTGATGAAAACTTTAATGGCGCCGGTGAAGTCAGCAGAGAGCAGAACCTCTGTATGATCGGCCTTCAGAGCCCCTGTGGACAAGAAATACCATGTTAAGCATTGTATACTTTCAAGTGTTTTACTATCCACTCAACACAAACCATATATCTATCAGTTTATGATAATCCCTCTGATTAGTCTAAGCATATCGAAACCGGCATGCTGTACCTGAGGGAATGGTCTCGGAATCAGTGGAGTCCACGCTCTTACACTCTGCATCGGCCCCAGCCCCTGCTTTCTCTGCCCCCGCCTCCTGGGGGACGATCAGGTTAGGATGGGGGGCGAAAATGGCCGACGTCACTACTGCATTGTGGGCTGAAAGACGAGACTTAGCGGAGGGATACTACAACCAAACCAACCAGACATTCATGTTACCAACAGTAAAGACCTGAGCACCCCAACAGTATCTAGGTACCTTTAATTCCCTCCCAGAAGTCATTGCGGTCTCGTCGTACGGAGGTAAACTTGCTCAGATCATGGTAGGTGCTCCAGATGTACACATACTTGTCTTCTGAGCCACTCACAATGAACGAATAGTCATGGCTGGAAAATAAAGAGCGTAGCAGTTCCTTGTGATTTGTTGATCGGCAACATTGAACAACATGGCGGACTGAGGTGGAGTTGTCCTCACCTGAAGCTGGCTTTGATCTGACTACTGCTGTTGACATAACCCTTGTACTTCATGGACAGAGACAGGTCCCGCAGGTCATACAGGCGGATCCTGCAGTCATTGGAGGTTACCAGAATCTAATAACAAAATAAAGAGACTTAGCTAACGGACAACTGTCACTAGCAACGTACCCTCAATTTTAAGTTAAGTGGTCAAGTAGGCTACTGTGGCTATTTGATCATAAGGTAGGGCTACCAGAGTGGCTTACCGTCAAAAACAATAGAGAAAATGCATCCCATAACATTTTAACATGATAGCAGTTTTTCATTCAGCCTACTGTAGCAGCCTTTGTGTGGTGTTCAATGTAGGCCTGCCTTCCATGAGACTTTAGAAAAAACATGCAGGGCTTGACAACCTGTTTATCCACTTGTCCATCAGACAAGGAGGTGACTGAAAATGTGTTTGATGCAAGAAACCACTTTACAAAATAAAATGCATTATTATTCCCCAACCATTATTACAGAGAATCAGACAAATGATGCTGCCTATTGGCTACTCAAAATACCCCATTAAGACAAAAAAAATATCACTTTTCAAGATGTCTAGAAATGTACTAGTTTTGTGCTCTTATAGGAAGCAATCACATCCCCATTAGAATCACCCAAATTATCTATAAAATGGGCTAATAACTCACTAACTAGCAAAGGATTTGAACAAATGTGCATACTACATGCAGCTCTTGCTTTGATCTCAGAACAAGCGCTAGAGGAGTCACTACAGACCCTGGTTTGATTCCAGGCTTTATCACAACCGTCCGTGATTGGGAGTTCCATAGGGCGGTGCACAATTGGCCCAGGGTCATCCAGGTTAGGGTTTGGTAGTCATTGTAAATTAGAATTGGTTCTTAACTGACTTGCCTAGTTAAGGTAAAAATATAACACACCTCCCCCCATAATGACAACGTAAAAACAGGTGTATAGCCATTTTTAGACAAATTTACTTTGTCATTATGGGGTATTGTGTGTATATTGAGGATATTTATTTATTTAATTGATTTTAGAATACAGCTGTAACATAACAAAATGTGGAAAAAGTGACGGGGTCTGAATACTTTCCAATTGTCTATTTGCATATAGGCCTACTGCAGCTCTGATTACACAAACCGTTGCGGCATGACCAGAGTATGGGCTGAGTCGTGCGTGACAATAAAATGGAATCCTACGCCGATGCATTCTGCCTACCTACAACAAAATCTCTTGCATAGTTAGTTTCGGTATGTTGCATTGAAAGTGGATAATGCGTTGAGTTGATCACAATTCCCACAGTAAAGGGAAATGTTAAGTGTTTACTAAGGGGGAAAACTAGAGAAAGTTGATTGAAGTTCAATCTTGTGTTTCTCTGCGTGGGCTGATATTTCTTCTGCGCGGCAGTCCCGGGGAGCTGCACGCCCACAAACGCGTGCAGCTTAGTGGGAACATTGGTCACTAGTAGGTCATCTCCAGAGGCATGTCTATGGCAAGTTCATCAGAGCATGGCTATACCTTGTTCTCTCCAGGAAGAGGCTCGATGCCTGTGATTTTCCGTCCCACTCGGTTCCTGCCTCTGGTTGACCGTACATGGATCTGGGTGTGGTATTTAAGGCGCTGAAAAAAGAACCAACTTAGAAATGGTGTACCATTTCCTGTGTTCCTCATTTTCATAATTATGTTCAGCCATTGTAATGCTCAAAGAATCATCAAACATTGGCTGAAATAATGATTCTTCAAACTTGAGGAACAGTGTATAATTCCCCCTCCACCGTACCTCTGTGTCATAGAAGATGCAGCGGCCATCGTAGGTGCCAATGACGGCGTACTTCCCGTTCTGGCAGAAGTTGGCAGCAGTGATGAGGCGTGTTTGTCCATCCACCTCATTCCACAGAGCCACCTTCTTGTCTGGGATGTTCCACAGACGCAGTTTCCCATCCAGAGAGCCACTCAGAAAGTACCTGTCATCCTAGGAGAAATAACAGATAATTAGTCTGGCTATCAGAGTCAGAACACAAACTCACTCTGCACTTAAAAAAGGGCCATACTTAAACCTAAACACGCACTAACAAAGGCACACAAGCTCACAGAGGCCCACTTACTCTGGGATGGAAAGCGATGGCTGTGACAAAGTCAATATGCTGAAAGCAACATAGACACTCTCTCCTGGATATGTGCCACAGTCGGACGGTCTTATCCATCGACGAGGAAAGCAGGAAGTAGTTCTGGAAACAAAGAACACAGGGAATATTAGGACACAGTGTACAGTCATTTGGGAGTGTTGTTGTTTTTTTAAAGGGGGAAGAGGAAAGGGATTTGGAGTATCACCTTTGACCAGGACAGGTCAAGCAGGTCAGCTGTATGACCCTTGTACTTGCAGAACGGGACTTGGCGGAAGGGGAGATTCTTGTCCTCAGGGTCTTCAGGAACACTGCTCATCTGGGAACAGAAGACACTGAGGTCTGAATGGTAACACCGGTTAAGTTAGACCTTCTGGACAACTGGGTGTGATTGAGCTATTACTACCTCCTTTAGTAGTTTGAGTTAACACAAATAAACCATGCATCTGATTATATCACATATGGGTCCTAACCTTACTCACCCCACCGTCCGTGTCTGATTTGGAGGAACACAGGCTTTCCTGAGAGGGAGAGGGAGACACACGACCTGGTTGACAACATAAAGGGAGGAACCATGAGAAACCCACCAAACAAGCCTTACATTTTCCAAAGCTGTGGTAGAGAGAGAAACTAAACTACTCACGGTCTACCTACCTTCAGTGTTGTACTTTGCCCTCATGTTATTGAAGTAGTCAAAGGAATTTTTCAGAACCCATATCCGCACCACGTTGTCCTGGCCTGCTGTCGCCAACAGCCTCCCGCAGTGAGAGAACTTCATGGTCCACACTGCACCCTGAGGCAACCACGGAACAAGGGTTTGGTAAAATATACATATACTCACGTTTTACATCTACATTCATGGTAACATATGCTTCAGTCACGGCAGTAGTCAATTGTTTAATGAAATGAAAGCACTGACACATTAACACACAATCTTACCATGTGCTCCCCGCTCAGGTCCTGGACCACCTTAACCTGATCAAAGTCGAAGGGACCCTTGAAGCTGTGGGCCGCCTTGAACTTGACAGGCCGGGTGTAGGGCATCCCCTCATCGTCACTGGACGACGGGTCATCCTGGTCGTTATGGAAAACTGAGACAACCACGCAGTGAGACTAAACTAAAACTACTGACCAACTGATGAAGAGCAAATACAAAAATATGTCCATCATGAAAACAAGCAGGCATGTGATGGGGTGGGGCTGTGGGGTTTGGCATACCTTCATCACGGACACTCTTCACCTTGTTGACGGCCTTCTCCCCATACTCCTCAGCCAGATGCTTGGCCCTCTTCACAGACTTGCCCAGGAACTTCTTCAGCCGAGTGCTGGGGGAGTGAAGACAGACGACAAAACTCCATGAACTTTATCACAGGCTCTGTCACAGCAGCAGAGAGGAAAGACTGTAACCACAGCAAGAGGCAGGGCACTGTTCCAAGTCTTACGTTTTCTGTTTCAGCTTCCCTCCGTCTGTGTCAGTCAGCGGAACCTGGCCTCGGTCATCATCATCGGACTGTGCTGCGTCATTCCTGACAGGAAAAACGGAACAAACGGTGATATCCTCTTCTGTATTGCTGCATGTGAGTGCTACTCACTATATCCTTACCAAAGCAATCTGTTAGCACAGGGGAATGATTATATAGCTGTATGTTTTTTAACCATATACCAGGGATTGGTGTGAGCCCATGAGATATTAGAATAGTTTAAGTAACAGGAACAGTTCTTACGTGATGTACTCTTTGGTCCTCCTCATGATGTGTAATGTGAGTGGGTTGATCCCTGTAGGAAGCTTCTCCTCTGCCTGGATCAGAGGGATCTCCTCCCCAGTGTCCAGATTCTTGATCATCACACTCGCCAGGATCTCCTATTAGAGAGGCAGCACACCCAATCAATGAATTGGAAATACACACTCAAAAAGGTATGTGTAGACAGAAGCAAACCTGTACAAAAGGAGCTGAAGGCTGAATGAAAGGAAGATACAGAGACAACGATATGTACCTCATCAGTCAGCTCTCTGCCAGAGTTGGAGCGTGGGCGCTGAGGACCTAGAGAGTCATTAATGGGACCGGATGCCTGCTCATCCTCATTCTCCTGTGGGAACACACACTAGGTGTTAACTAACAGGTATTCAAAATTGTTAAAGGCTGTTGAAAGAGGACAACATAGAAATAAAAGTAAATCCACACACTGGTATGCCGCTCTTAAAGTGTTTAATCAGAAAAGGACTGGGTCTCCGTCAGTACAAAGTGTTCACCAGGTGCAGAAGAATATATACAGTGCATTCAGACCACCTCCCTTTTCCCTAATTTTGTTACGTTACAGCCTTATTCTAACATTGATTGATTGAGGGGGGGAAAAACAATCTACACACAATACCCAATAATGACCAAGCAAAAACAGGTTTAGACATTTTTCGCAAATGTATTAAAAATAAACTGAAATATCACATTTACATAAGTACTTTGTTGAAGCACCTTTGGCAGCAATTACAGCCTCGAGTCTTCTTGGGTATGACGGTGCAAGCTTGGCACACCTGCATTTGGGGAACTTCTCAAAATTGTTCCCTGCAGATCCTCTCAAGCTCGGTCAGGTTGGATGTGGATTGTCACTGCACAGCTATTTTCAGGTCCCTCCAGAGATGTTAGATCAGATTCAAGTGCGGGCCACTCAAGGACATTGAGACTTGTCCTGAAGCCACTCCTGCGTTGTCTTGGCTGTGTGCTTAGGGTTGTTGTCCTGTTGGAAGGTGAACCTTCACCCCAGTCTGAGGTCATGAGCGCTCTGGAGCAGGTTTTCAGCAAGAATCTCTCTGTACTTTGCTCTGTTCAGCTTTCCCTCGATCCTGACTAGTCTCCTAGTCCCTGCCGCTGAAAAACATTCCCACAGCATGATGCTGCCACCATCATGCTTCACAGTAGGGATGGTGCCAGGTTTCCTCCAGATGTGACGCTTGGCATTCAGGACAAACAATTAAATCTTGGTTTCCTCAGACCAGAGAACCTTGTTTATCGTGATCAGAGTCCTTTAGGTGCCTTTCGGCAAACTCCAAGCGGGCTGTCATGTGCCTTTTACTGAGGAGTGGCTTCCGTCTGGCCACTCGAACATAAAGGCTTGATTGGTGGAGTGCTGCAGAGATGGTTGTCCTTCTAGAAGTTTCTCCCATCTCCACTTTGAGGCTCTGTCAGACTGACCATCGGGGTTCTTGGTCACCTCCCTGACCAAGGCCCTTCTCCCCCGACTGCTAATAGAATGTAATACATTTTAGAATAAGGCTGTAACGTAACAAAATGTGAAAAAGGGAAGTGGTCTGAATACTTCCCGAATGCACTGTACTTCTTGGGCAACAATTAGTGGACCTGTGTCCCGTGCCAATGGAACGCATGGGAAACAAATACCAACTGACCTGTGCTGTGACCACCTTGTCCCCGCTGGTGGCACTGGCCAAGTCCAGAGAGTGCTGCAGATCCTTGGTGATGCCTCTCACTGTGCTGCTGGGAGACACCAGGCCACACGGCTCCTCTGGCTCCACTGCACACAAAGGCCAATCACACAGCAGACACGCAGGGTCAAAGGTCAACACAGTAACCTTGTCTCCATTGTTAAACAATTAATTTTAATAGAAATTATAAGTAGAGGTGTGGGGACAGAAGTGAACATTTATGAGAGGTCAATGTATTTATGCCCTGTAGGAACATTTTTAATTGACATGCATATCAGCATTCAGTCTATTGACCTTATGCAATTGGTGTGTGGAGAATCAAGTACAGTGTTATTTACCATCCAGTCCTGTGGGCCTCATACACTCCTGGGACTTCTTGCTGAGGGGTAGAGCAGGTCGGGATGGGGGAGGTGGTCGTGGAGGAGGAGCTCCGCTGGGAGGAGGGGGGCGTGAGGGCAGAGGCTTCTTGGTGCTGGCCACAATGTCAGGCTCTACAGTGAACTGCCGTGGGGGTTTAGAAGGCCCAGGGTCGGTGGAGTCACATAGCTTCTTGTCTGTGAGGGGGACCTGGTCTAGGATGTCTGCAGGTCTCTGCTCCCTGTCTTCTGCAGACACCCGGGGTAGGTCAGGGAGGTCCGGCGGGAGGTCTGGTTGACTCTGGCCCTGACCCAGGGTGCTGGTGATGTCTGGGGGCTGGACATGCTCCTGTGACCCAACTGACGGGCCGGGGATGTCTAGGAGAACCATGGCACACGCTCCCTGCTGTTCCTGAGGCTGTTCTGATCTCTCAACCACAGGCTGAGGTTCCACAGCGGGATGCTCTGGTTCTATAGGGGCCTTATACTCCTTCTTCACCACTGACTCCGCCCTCGTCTCAACATCCCTCTCTCCCATCAACAGAGCCTCCTCCACCACAATTCCCTTCTGGCTCTCCTCAATGATGCTGTCGATGATCTAGGAGGAACAAGACATCACAGATGAAAACATCATCATGCAAAGGAAAGTTCTCATAACAGGATGTTCCTCTAATGAAGAGTTTGTTCTTGTATTCAGTCACGGTGAAAGAGGGGTGTGGAGAAGGATTAGACAGACAAATGTTGAGGGGCTGTGTGCGTTGATTTTAAAGAGCGACTGCCTCTAAAAACCAATGGCCCTAGCCCTCACCCTCCGATCCAACAGGTCCCAGATGTGCTCAATGGGATTGAGATCCGGGCTCTTCACTGGCCATGGCAGAACACTGACATTCCTGTCTTGCAGGAAATCACGCACAGAACGAGCAGTATGGCTGGTGGCATTGTAATGCTGGAGGGTCATGTCAGGATGAGCCTGCAGGAAGGGTACCACATGAGGGAGGAGGATGTCTTCCCTGTAACGCAAAGCGTTGAGATTGCCTGCAATGACAACAAGCTCAGTCCGATGCTGTGACACACCGCCTCAGACCATGACGGACCCTCCACCTCCAAATTGATCCCACTCCAGAGTACAGGCCTCGGTGTAATGCTCATTCCTTTGACAATAAACGCGAATCCGACCCTGGTGAGAAAAAAAACGCAACTCGTCAGTGAAGAGCAGTTTTTGCCAGTCCTGTCTGGTCCAGCGACGGTGGGTTTGTGCCCATGGGCGACGACGTTGCCGGTGATGTCTGGTGAAGACCTGCCTTACAACAGGCCAACAAGCCCTCTGACCACTGATGGAGGGATTGTGCGTTCCTGGTGTAACTCGGGCAGTTGTTGTTGCCATCCTGTACCTGTCCCGTAGGTGTGATGTTTGGATATATCGATCCTGTGCAGGTGTTGTTACACGTGGTCTGCCACTGCGAGGACGATCAGCTGTCCGTCCCGTCTCCCTGTAGCGGTGTCTTAGGCGTCTCACAGTACGGACATAGCAATTTAATGCCCAGATGAGCAGGGACCCTGGGCATTTTTCTTTTGGTGTTTTTCAGAGTGAGTAGAAAGGCCTCTTTAGTGTCCTAAGTTTTCATAACTGTGCCCTTAATTGCCTACTGTCTGTAAGCTGTTAATGTCTTAACGACCATTCCACAGGTGCATGTTCATTAATAATTTATGGTTCATTGAACAAGCATGGGAAACAGTGTTTAAACCTTTTTACAATGAAGATCTGTGAAGTTATTTGGATTTTTACTAATTATCTTTGAAAGACAGGGTCCTGAAAAAGGGATGTTTCTTTTTTTGCTGAGTTTGCATATACAGTGCCTTGCGAAAGTATTCGGCCCCCTTGAACTTTGCGACCTTTTGCCACATTTCAGGCTTCAAACATAAAGATATAAAACTATTTTTTTTGTGAAGAATCAACAACAAGTGGGACACAATCATGAAGTGGAACGACATTTATTGGATATTTCAAACTTTTTTAACAAATCAAAAACTGAAAAATTGGGCGTGCAAAATTATTCAGCCCCCTTAAGTTAATACTTTGTAGCGCCACCTTTTGCTGCGATTACAGCTGTAAGTCGCTTGGGGTATGTCTCTATCAGTTTTGCACATCGAGAGACTGACATTTTTTCCCATTCCTCCTTGCAAAACAGCTTGAGCTCAGTGAGGTTGGATGGAGAGCATTTGTGAACAGCAGTTTTCAGTTCTTTCCACAGATTCTCGATTGGATTCAGGTCTGGACTTTGACTTGGCCATTCTAACACCTGGATATGTTTATTTTTGAACCATTCCATTGTAGATTTTGCTTTATGTTTTGGATCATTGTCTTGTTGGAAGACAAATCTCCGTCCCAGTCTCAGGTCTTTTGCAGACTCCATCAGGTTTTCTTCCAGAATGGTCCTGTATTTGGCTCCATCCATCTTCCCATCAATTTTAACCATCTTCCCTGTCCCTGCTGAAGAAAAGCAGGCCCAAACCATGATGCTGCCACCACCATGTTTGACAGTGGGGATGGTGTGTTCAGCCGTGTTGCTTTTACGCCAAACATAACGTTTTGCATTGTTGCCAAAAAGTTCAATTTTGGTTTCATCTGACCAGAGCACCTTCTTCCACATGTTTGGTGTGTCTCCCAGGTGGCTTGTGGCAAACTTTAAACGACACTTTTTATGGATATCTTTAATGGCTTTCTTCTTGCCACTCTTCCATAAAGGCCAG
This sequence comes from Oncorhynchus mykiss, assembly GCF_013265735.2. Lineage (NCBI taxonomy): Eukaryota > Metazoa > Chordata > Actinopteri > Salmoniformes > Salmonidae > Oncorhynchus > Oncorhynchus mykiss. The sequence continues at coordinate 30,659,617 of NC_048593.1, read as the reverse complement.
ATTTGTGCAATATACGACTGATTGTTGTCCTATGGACAGAGTCTCCCACCTCAGCTGTAGATCTCTGCAGTTCATCCAGAGTGATCATGGGCCTCTTGGCTGCATCTCTGATCAGTCTTCTCCTTGTATGAGCTGAAATTTTAGAGGGACGGCCAGGTCTTGGTAGATTTGCAGTGGTCTGATACTCCTTCCATTTCAATATTATCGCTTGCACAGTGCTCCTTGGGATGTTTAAAGCTTGGGAAATCTTTTTGTATCCAAATCCGGCTTTAAACTTCTTCACAACAGTATCTCGGACCTGCCTGGTGTGTTCCTTGTTCTTCATGATGCTCTCTGCGCTTTTAACGGACCTCTGAGACTATCACAGTGCAGGTGCATTTATACGGAGACTTGATTACACACAGGTGGATTGTATTTATCATCATTAGTCATTTAGGTCAACATTGGATCATTCAGAGATCCTCACTGAACTTCTGGAGAGAGTTTGCTGCACTGAAAGTAAAGGGGCTGAATAATTTTGCACACCCAATTTTTCAGTTTTTGATTTGTTAAAAAAGTTTGAAATATCCAATAAATGTCGTTCCACTTCATGATTGTGTCCCACTTGTTGATTCTTCACAAAAAAATACAGTTTTATATCTTTATGTTTGAAGCCTGAAATGTGGCAAAAGGTCGCAAAGTTCAAGGGGGCCGAATACTTTCGCAAGGCACTGTATTTTCCTAAAATAAATGTTATAATTTAACTCGTTTTCATAAAGGAAGATAAAATGTCTGTACCAAAAGCAATCACTTTTGCATGTGAATACACAGAATCCTCCTCCCTCCGCGTGTTTGTTTGCGTCACTTTTGTTTTGAGATGACTTCGTTGTCGGCCATAGCGGGGCAACTGGCTCTCGCCAGGGAGCCAGGTGCAATCACTTCTCACCCTGTTCAAACTCCTCCCACCGGGGTAACCCAGGCCAGATAAACAAACCCCCTCAATAGGGATCCCCGAGCAAACGATCACTTTGTTTGTGACTGAAAAGCCCTATACGGATTGACCAACTATGGTTTGTATCCCCTACCGAAGGACAGCATCATACGGCATAGGTGGTTGGTGTTTGTTGGTCCCCAGAGCAGTTGTAGTGAATATACAGGTATCGAGACCATAGACTGCTAGTTATGTATATTTTGATAACCATGATCACCATCATTGCTAGCGTCGCTGACGTTAGTTAGCCAGCTGGCTAACGTTAGCCTACCACAATACAACTTGGATTTGACTCAGAAACACATTTCAAAAGGCAAATAATTAGTAGGAAAACCTTTTGTCATAATTGTGATGTTGCCAGATTGACTTTAGATGCTGTATAACTTTAGCCAGTTAATTAAGATTGAGGGGACCACTGTATTTTAGCTAGCTAACATTACAGAAGCTAGCCATTTTTGAAGCGCTTTGATCACACACTCCATAGCCGATGTGAGCAAGACCTTTAAAACAGGTCAACATTCACAAGGTCCACGGGGCCAGACGGATTCCCAGCATGTGGAATCAGAGCATGCTTGAACCAACTGTCAAGTGTTTTCACTGACATTTTCAACCTCTCCCATGTTTCAAGCAGACCACCATAGTCTGTGTGCCCAAGAACGTGAAGGTAACATGCCTAAATGACTACCGCCCCGTGGCACTCACGTCGGTAGCCATGAAGTGCTTTGAAAGGCTGGTCATGGCTCACAACACCATTATCCCAGAAACCCTAGACCCCACTCCAATTTGCATACCGCCCAAACAGATCCATAGATGATGCAATCTTTATCGCACTCCACACAGCCCTTTCCCACCTGGACATTCCTGCTATTCATTGAATACAGCCTAGCATTCAACACCACAGCGCCCAAAAAGCGCATCACTAAGCTAAGGACCCTGGGACTAAACACCTCCCTCTGCAACTGGATCCTGGACTTCCTGGCAGGCTGCCCCCAGGTGGTAAGGATAGGCAACACAGCCACGCCGATCCTCAACAATGGGGGGCCCTCAGGGGTGTGTGCCTAGTCCCCTCCTGTACTCCCCTGTTCACTCACGACTGTGTGGCCAAGCACGACTCCAACACCATCATTAAGTTTGCTGACGACACAATAGTGGTAGGCCTGATCACCGACAACGATGAGACAGCCTATAGAGATGAGGTCGGAGACCTGGCCGTGTAGTGCCAGGACAACAACCTCTCCCTCAACATGATCAAGACAAAGGAGTTGCTCGTGGGCTACAGGACTGTAGTGGACGGGTTAAGCATTTCAAGTTCCTTGGTGTCCCCATCACCAACAAACTATCATGGTCGAAAACACACCAAGACAGTCATGAAGAGGGCACGACAAGACCTATTCCCCCTCAGGAGACTGAAAAGATTTGGCATGGGTCCCCAGATACTCAAAAGAGTTCTACAGCAGCACCATTGAGAGGATCCTGACCATTTGCATCACCGCCTGCTAAGGCGACAGCTCAGCATCCGACCGTAAGGCGCCACAGAGTGTAGTGCGAACGGCCCAGTACATCACTGTGGCCAAGTTTCCCACCATCGAGGACGTATATACCAGGCGGTGTCAGAAGAAGGCCCCCCAGAAAATTTACAATTTGTAAAATGTACTTAATTTCTCAGAACAAGAATAGACTGACGAGTTTCAGAAGAAAGGTCTTTGTTTATGGCCATTTTGAGCTTGTAATCGAACCCACAAATGCTGACGCTCCAGATACTCAACTAGTCTAAAGAAGGCCAGTTTTATTGCTTCAGTTTCAGCTGTGCTAACATAATTCCAAAAGGGTTATTTAATGATCAATTAGCCTTTAAAAATTATAAACTTGGATTAGCTAACACAACATGCCATTGGAACACAGGAGTGATGGTTGCTGATAATGGGCCTCTGTACGCTTATGTAGATATTCCATTAAAAATCAGCCGTTTCCAGCTACAATAGTCATTTAAAACATTAACAATGTCTTTCTGATCAATTTGATATTTTAAATGTACAAAAAGTGCTTTTCTTTCTAAAACAAGGACATTTCTAAGTGACTTCAAAACTTTTGAACAGTAGTGTACATTTGAGGACATAATATGGCAAAGTTGTTTTCTTCTAATGATTTGCCTACTTTAGCCATGGCATCATATTTCCATGCCACTAACTTAGTGTAATTTAGACAAAACCTTAACATTAGCATCCGAGGTGCAACCCATGTCTCGGGCACAAATAAATAATGGATGCAGCGATGGTGGTACTATGTAGCTCATGTCTGACTACAACAGTGTACTAACTAGCAGCAACAAACTCAAACCAATCCAGGACCATAGCAAAACATGTCACAGTTGGTTGCATAGTGTAACGGTGTCACCATTCTGAATCTAATCTGGAGCTAGTCAGTCAACATCTGTAAAACATAAAATTAGCTTCCAAACAAGATTAAGTTATTTCTCGAACTATGTTTATAACTGATGGATGATGACGACAATCGTTGACCCTGCTTTTCTGTTCAACAAAGTGCACAGTTGGGTGCCAGACTGATTCCCTGGTCAAAAATGGATGCCAGCACCTACCAGAAGAAGCATAGGTACCATAACATGTCCAGCAATGTGATAGCAATGGTTTAGTGACCTCCAAAAATAATCTTGTTCACTTGCTATTTTCAAAGGTTGTCAGGCAAGACCTCCGAATAAAAATGTGTCATGGCAAAGCAGTATTTTTGGGGGTCCTGAATACAACGTGTTATTTTTGGGGCAAATCCAATCCAGCACATTATGGAGTACCACTCTCCATATTTTCAGTTTATGGGTATGCTTGTAATCATTAAGACTGGGGAGTTTTCAGGATAAAAAAAAATAAATGGAATGGAGCTAAACACTGAGCAACAACTAATTTAAATGTGGAATAAGTCAAGGGTCATGGAATACTTTCTGAAGACACCATATGTGTTCAGATGCATGAGATGCAGGAGAGACCTGGCACTCAACACCTCCACAATGAGGTGATTACTAATAATAAAGTACAGCACAAATGTCCAGTAATAGCAACACCCTTTTCTTTCCATGTATCACTGATGAACTCTGCCTATTTCTACTGATGGACTGGAGATGCTTTTGCCAAACGACAGACTCAGTCATTTGATGAGAAGACCATAGTAGGGTAGGTTTTATCTGACCTGTTCAAATTTCCACATAGTACCTGTTTGTACGTCAGATATTACCTATCCTAACTGCCATTGGTAATAGTCACTGTTTGTGTGTATGTGTGTATGTGTTCACAGAAACATGTATGGAGCCAGCACATGGAGACGTGATGTTTCAGACTAAGAGACAGGCTTGATACTGATGTTTCTGAATGGAGAGAGACCTGGCACTCGGCGTTAAAATGTGCCAAGGTAGCCCCCATTAACACCAATAGGCACAGTATCTGTATCTGAATGAGAATGAAAGATATACATTGTTATATTAGCAGAGCACTGCTTCTATGGTATTATGTTTATTCTACATGGACCTGTTATTACATTTGAAAGTTATCAAAACACTTAGTTTAGAATATCTACATAAATTCAGAAATTGCATTCTTCTCACATTACTCTGTAGGCTACTGACCTATTCAAAGCTTCCTCCAGCATCTCACTATACATCTGCATGTATTTATTGAACTCAGTCTGCAGGAGATATGTTTGATGTGATTGAGTGGGGGGAAACGGTTGCAGGCAAGGTTCTGACTGATTGGTGTGTCAAGAAACCCCCACATCAAACCACACCCCCAAAACAACTCACATTTGGCTTCTGCCAGCATTTCTTGAGGAGCAAGCCAAAAGGGTGCAGGTATTTTATTGAACCTTTAACTAGGCAAGATAGTTAAGAACAAATTCTTATTTAAAATGACGTTCTACACCGGCCAAACACGAACGACTCTGGGCCAATTGTGCACCACCCTATGGGACTCCCAATCACAGCCGGTTGCGATACAGCCTGGATTTGAACCAGGGTGTCTGTAGTGACACCTCAAGCACTGAGATGCAGTGCCTTACACCGCTGCGCCACTCGGGTCCCCCCAGTTCCCCGTTTATGACCTAGACCACTTAGTGGTGTATACACCCCTCACTGGCAGTGACTCCATAGAACAGTGAGACTAGCTACATTTACATAAATCCCAGGACTCAGCCACCATAAAAAATAAACATTTAGACATGAACAACACATACTCAGCAACTTTTTTTTTTTTTAAATCACAGGGAATAAAACAAAACTTTGCTTCCTAATGACATTCACAATGCCCCATCTGAGTAGGGATTCATGAGTGTTGGCATAGATTTGAAGATGAAGAAATACCTGGATGGGGTCATCTTGGCGTGCCTCAAGTGTGGCCAGCCCAACAGCCACGTCCTCTGGTGGCCTCTCTACCACCCCCTGCAGGAACACAAAACAAAGGCACAAAAACAAAAGGGAGAGTCAAACAACCTCATACAGTGCATCCAAGCACTTTAAAATGCTGGGATGTGCTTATGTTCTGTAATATTTTACTAGTAAATGAGATGACAGTGTCCTGAATAGATTATTTAAAACACAACTTCACTGGCAACTCAGGACATTCAATAGCAAACTGCTTATTGCAAACAATCCCACTTAAAGTTGTGTTTTGGGTTAACTTTAACCTCAATAGAGCACTTAAAAGCCATCCTCTAGCTAGCTCATTTGAAAGTAGTTAACAGCAGATATGCCTTTTAAGTAATGATTTAACTAAAACCAGCACTCTGGGTTACAGTCTTTGATATGCCGCTCCAAAGTTAAACTTCACTCTTTAAAAAAGGAGATGGCTGTTAGAAACAAATGTTCAAAACTGTAAAATGCTAGTAAGAAGAAGACATACCGGAGGTGTGGGAAGAACAAACTGTGTCGGTGTCCTAAGCAATAAAAAGATGCGTAAAAGTGTGTTAGTCACAAGACTAGTCCTGATATGGTTGTGTGTCAAAGAGACAAGTCAGACTCTCTCCCTTACACATTGTTCACCGTGAAAACACAATTCCTGTTGGTAGACTTGAAGGAATTGATCTCCCCACAACATTTGAATAATTAAAAAGATGGGAGTAGAGTAAACAAGGCAAAATCATCCAGACAGATGAGTCGTTATTGTTGTCAAATAATGATAACTAATGTTTTTGTTCCTTTATTAGCTACAGAAAAAACACTGAATGTATGAACAAAACAATGTTCTCTCTTGCTAACATCTGGTGCAACTCAATGGCCAGCATCATCTACGTCATATCTGAGAACGTTTCAATACCAATCACAGCATATAACCATAGTTCTTTAAAAATAGCTGTAAGTAGAAAGGTCACTTACAAATTAGGCGGTGGAGTAAAATTTACGTCTTCAGCAGCATCGTAGAATTCCTCTGTGTCACTATCTGACGCCATTTAGCTAGCTAACGAGAACTAGATATCGTAGAGGCCCTGCATGCATCTAAACTAAGGGAAATCGCTGCAATATTTATGTGTTCGGTTCGAAGTGAAGAAGACATCCAATTTGTGCAGCAAATAAAAAGGTCATAGACTGAAAACTCACTTACTTCGCTAGGATACACCCAGATGTTGCTAGCTACTAAGTTGCTAATGCATTTGAGAGGCCACTCACCTGTGTGTACTAGCTACTCCTAACTGGCTGCTAACGTAACCAGCTAGTTAACGAAGTTACTTAGCGCTAGTTTTTACCTAGGTAACTACCAAGTTTCTTGAATCAATTCATAAATACATACTCCGAACTAAATGTCTAACGATAAAACGCCTGCCCATTAGCGTCTTCCTCAACAACAACAACAAAAAAAGGGCTGCAGCCAGGCCAAATGTAGCTTGTGTATTCACAAATAAGGAAGAACACCCCAAAAGATTAATAACGCATACGGAAATCTCGCGATAACTTATCTGAGCCCACTTCCAAGCCCACTCCTCTCGCATCCTCCCCTCATATTGATGTAAATGAGAACTTGTTCTCAACTGGCCTACCTGGTTAAATAAAGGTTAAATAAAATAAAATACAAATACCCTCATGGTTCTCATGTGTACAGTCCATGGCATGCGTCTCTGATGGCTTCACAGTCGGGCACCATTGTAGCAAACCGTGAAACACCCATTGTGGAACTCGAAACTGGGTATATATAAACACTGCTCCAATAGGGTTATAGGGTTATAACTCACTTAAGCTTTTCTTGTCTATGTTTAATGTTTTTTCATGTTTTGTGTGAACCCCAGGAAGAATAACTGCTACTTTTGCAACAGCTAATGGGGATCCTAATAAAACACAAAAAATACCACTTTGGGGGGATTGTATTGAGCCTAAGCAAGGGTCATCATTACACTATTACTGAAAAAAAGTATAATACGCATGAATCCTTCATTAACAGCCCTGAAATAAGTAGACTATTGACCAAATCAGGTTCCCTCTTTGTTTATATATGAAGGAGAGACAGGGACCATGAGTATATGAGAGGAGGAGAAGAGAGGAGTGGGCTTGGAAGTGGGCTCAGATAAGTTATTGTTGCAAAAGCAGCAGTTATTCTTCCTGGGGTTCACACAAAACATGAACCATGACATAATACAGAACATTAACAGACAAGAACAGCTCAAGTGGTTTAACCCTTTTGGACCAGTGTTTAGCAATAGATACCTAGTTTCGAGTTCCACAATGGGTGTTTCACTGTTTGCTACAATGGTGTCCGACTGTGAAGCCATCAGAGAGGCATGCCATGTACTGTACACATAAGAGACTTGGTATAGTGACGTGTGGGAATTCACTCTCTGAATAGAGGGGATAGTGTAACAACCCTTGCATAGCAAGGCTCATCACAATCACCCCAAACTTATTGAAACAGTGGTTAGTAGTCATTTGCTTGGGGAGCAAACATGGTCTTCAGGTCTGAAAGAAAGAGTGTGGTTCATCGAACCAATTCAATTGCAGGGGTTCAGACCAGACTCAGAAATAAAACACACTTAATCTGGTTAAAAACAATTCCAAAAAATTTGCTATCAATAAAATTGATTTATAAATAAAACCAACAAGATCGATATTTACAGAACTCTTCTTTCTTCTGAGGTTTCACAACTCCAGTAAATGGCATATTCTACCACCAGCTGGACCACGTCTACTTTGTTTGGCATTTAAGTTTTGCGACTATGAAAAATATTGCCGTATGATCCTACCATTTACCAGCGTGGCTACGTCACGTTCCTTGCAAACGACCATTGGATAGGTTGGAGGCGGACCTTAGTGAGATCTATGGGTAGAGTGGATTTGAGGGTTTAAGAAGAAAACAAGGACGTATCAGGTAGGAATTTCGCTATTTAAAAGTTTATAGAATGTCTTTTAAATTCTCCTTGTATATGTAAAATGTTGAATACAACAAAACGCAACCCAACGTTTTCAATTACGGGTAACTAGCTAAAGAAGTAGCTAGCTAGCTAAGTAGCTTAAGATGTAGCTTCAGCTGGCTAACTAACTTCACGGGTAGCCATGCTGTGTGGTTTGTCCTTCCTACAAATGCTCTCGCCCGGCGAAGTTGGTATACATTGACACTGCTTAATGGGTTTAAGCACACCACGATAGCTAACTAGCTAGCTAGATAAATATGCGTTCCACCTTTATTTCTAATTGTTGCCTTAGCTTTTCACTTAGGTGATCATGAATGTTTGGAATAAAGATGTTGTAACTAACTATCCAGCCTGTAGTTACAGCTAGCTAGCTATCCAGACTGTAGTTACAACTAGTTAACGTTAGCTACCTAACTTTCAGACTTTCTGAACAGTGGTGGTCATACTAGGTAGCTAACTAGACAGCTAGCAAGCTAGTGAAAGTTTTATACGTTTCCAATAAACATGTGTAGTCATGTCCTCCATGCATGGCTACGCTGGGGTTAACTCGTTGTTAAACTTAAAGCTAGCTAACAGTTGACTGTACAGCAGCAAGTTAACTTATCTATTTGATATTTTGCTTAGCTAGTATGAACGCCAGGAAAGTGAGGCATGGATAATTATTAATAATAATTTACCTTGTTACCACGATATCGGCGTGACAGACTGAGGTTTAGAATATTAAATTGAATTGAGGGCGTCGACTGGGCGCTGTCCTTTTTTCTAGTTTCAGATGTAATTCTTGCTGCTCTTTATCATCTATGTTAACTTATTGACTGACATTAGCTAATGATTTAATAACCTTTAACCATGTGAAATTTGACCGACTCAAATTGCTCGACAATTTGTGCATCACCTGTCAGAAGGCCTTCTCGTGTAAATAATTTGTTTGTAATATAGGGTCGGTATAGGTGCACTCAGAAGGTGGATGTGTTTATTGGAGGAGCTGGTGTCATGAGGATTGCCATACGAGACAACATCCAAACCGCTAACTGAGTTAGTTACCTGCCCCAATGGAGCATGCACGTATTTGCTTTCAAAATCAGTATATCGTTATGGAAGCAGCAGACCGTCACCCATCACATGAGCCCTTTTTAGTGTAATGCCAATTGATTTTTTGCTACATGTTTTCAGATCTGTCCACATGTGGCAACTACATAGCATGTGCAGTAGGCTACACAGTATACATCAAAACCTCTGTGTGTAGGCTAAAGGCTAGCCAGACCTAGTGGACTAAACTCCACGGTGAAGGAAGTTTATGATGAACTTCACCAACAGTAGAGCAGAGACCAGGCTTTGTGGAATTGAGCTCCGGCGACATCGATTCAGCCATGGTCAATACTTAAAGGTAAAATGGTAGGCGTTTCATGATTTACATGTGTCCTCTGTAGTTGCTGGACTTTCTTTGTTTGCTGAAATCATACTTTTTCAATAAACGTGAATCAAATACAACCACCAACCTTTTGCTCGTTTCTGTCTCTCAAAGATGACAACTCAGTGCAAATGCGCATGCATGTGTCAATTGAATCTCAAAGTATGAATTTCAGCAAACAAAGGCATGCAAGTACAGATGACAAACAGGCATAGTGTAGGCGTTTCCTGATTGAAAGTTTTGACCTTGGGTGAATCAATGTAGTCGGAGCTAGATCCCACAAAGCCTGGTCTCTGTTTCACTCTGTTGGTGCAGTCATCATAAACTTCCTTCTCCATGGAGTGGTGTTTAGTCTGCTAAGCCAGACTTCGTTTTTCTCTATGTTGGATGTGTTTTTGTGTTCTTTGTCCTGAGTGTGACTGGAGAAAATTGTCTACACATTGTTCACAGTCAAACAAAGGGCCCTTTGCCACTAACCTGCAAAAATAACAAGTAACGTGCCATGTTCAAGATGGCCACTGATTGGCTTTGTGTTTTGGCCTCTCTGGATGGAGGATCATGGTTGAACCTTGTTTGTCCCGTCTAGGCCTAGTAGTTTAGTTCTTCAAGGTTGCCCTCTCCTGGCTTAGCTTGACCTATAATCATGTCTTCAGGTGGAAACTTTCAAGATCAGGAGGCATTTCATTAAAACTAAATGCATGCTCTTCAACCGATCGCTGCGTGCACCTGCCCGCACGTCCAACATCACTACTCTGGACGGTTCTGACTTAGAATATGTGGACAACTACAAATACCTAGGTGTCTGGTTAGACTGTAAACTCTCCTTCCAGACTCACATCAAACATCTCCAATCCAAAGTTAAATCTAGAATTGGCTTCCTATTTTTCAACACAGCCTCCTTCACTCATGCTGCCAAACATACCCTTGTAAAACTGACCATCCTACCGATCCTCGACTTTGGCGACGTCATTTGCAAAATAGCCTCCAATACCCTACTCAATAAATTGGATGCAGTCTATCACAGTGCCATCCGTGTTGTCACCAAAGCTCCATATACTACCCACCACTGCGACCTGTACGCTCTTGTTGGCTGGCCCTCGCTTCATACTCGTCGCCAAACCCACTGGCTCCAGGTCATCTACAAGACCCTGCTAGGTAAAGTTCCCCCTTATCTCACCTCGCTGGTCACCATAGCAGCGCCCACCTGTAGCACGCGCTCCAGCAGGTATATTTCTCTGGTCACCCCCAAAACCAATTCTTACTTTGGCCGCCTCTCCTTTAAGTTCTCTGTCTGCTGCCAATGACTGGAACGAACTGCAAACATCTCTGAAACTGGAAACACTTATCCCCCTCACTAGCTTTAAGCACCAGCTGTCAGAGCAGCTCAAAGATTACTGCACCTGTACATAGCCCATCTATAATTTAGCCCAAACAACTACCTCTCCCCCTACTGTATTTATTTATTTATTTTGCTCTTTTGCACCCCCATTATTTCTATCTCTACTTTGCACATTCTTCCACTGCAAATCTACCATTCCAGTGTTTATTATTATTATAAAAAAAATGACTTGCTATATTGTATTTACTTTGACACCATGGCCTTTTTTGCCTTTACCTCCCTTATCTCACCTCATTTGCTCACATTGTATATAGACTTATTTTTCTACTGTATTATTGACTGTATGTTTGTTTTACTCCATGTGTAACTCTGTGTTGTTGTACCTGTCGAACTGCTTTGCTTTATCTTGGCCAGGTCGTAATTGTAAATGAGAACTTGTTCTCAACTTGCCTACCTGGTTAAATAAAGGTGAAATAAAAATAAATAAAATAAAAATGTTGTTTAGCAAGAGACTAGAGTTAATTTCAATCTTCATAGAGTTTTTTATTTTATTTCAGCAAATTAGGCTAGGCACCGGTCGTGGACTGGTCTTTTCCAACCAATTGCATTTCAGCTTGACTAGACTAAAGTCATGTCCCAGCCTCTGTTGCACTGCGTGTATGACAACTCCAGCTACTTTGATATGCTTCTGAATTCTGACTGGTAGGAAGTCACTTTAAGTCATTAGGATATGCAATGTAGCTACATAATTGTAGAATTTTAATGCCACTATGCGCACCTAAAATTAGCTCGGATGGTGTGGAAGCCACAGGTGTTGTCACCTTTTATTATAGGTAGCAGACTAACCGCTATATTATCTACTCGCTTTTCATTTTCTGTCACCTCTCTTCCTATGTCCTTCTGTCTGACTATGTAGACCCCTGGTGGGGTCCTGTGGACTGAACTATCCACACAGACTGTGCTGCAATTATCACCCCATCTGATCTCCACTGTAATCATGACCAAGCTGAACAGTGGGGTGCAGGGAGGACAGATGGCAGACAACGCCCCAAAATATGAGTCTGAAATATTAATAGAAAGGCCATATGCTCATGCTGCTAATAAATGGAAAAAGAGAGGAGGCAGAGCTGAGCTCTGTCCACCTGGCCTTGTGGAAATTTGGGAGAGATATTTGTTGCTTATTTAATTGTACAACATTTCATTGTCATGTGTTTAACCTTTATTTAATTAGGCAAGTCAGTTGAGAAGAAATTCTTATTTACAATGACGGCCTACCCCGGCCAAACCCTAACCCGGACGACACTGGGCCAATTGTGTGCCGCCCTATGGAACTCCCAATCACGGCCGGTTGTGATACAGCCTGGAATCGAACCGGGGTCTGTAGCGATGCTTCTAGCACTGAGATGCAGTGCCTAAGACCACCTTGCCACTTGGTCAACCCTATCTCTCTTATTGAAAATATTTTATAATGAGGTTAATTAGGATAAAGGTGAAATAAAATGAAACAAAGTCTTAAATGTAGAATTTTGAAAGACTATATTTGAGCAATATTGCTAATAACACAAACCACGAGGTAGAGATCTGCTACCCAACATGAGCCCGACGGGCCCGACATTTATAATGGATTTGCTAAAGGAGGAAGTTATTTTTGGTTCCAGGCAGGGCCTTAAATTTGGCTATCAGGCCTGGGTAGGGCCTGAAAATCGTGGGCTTAAAATTCATGCCCAGCAGGGTTATATCCTGAGGTGCCTTATTTGGGATGGGCGGTGTCCAGATTTTCATATGGTCATGTTGTTTCTGTACCATACTGGGGTATGCGGTATTACCGGAAGTGCACACAAGGGGCGCTAGTTCCACAACAAAAAAAATTGGACGCAGCGATCTTGATCCAGGAAGGGATTGAATTTCTCTGCTGTAACCAAGAAGCTTGATCTTGACATCGAGCCACTTAACTAGCAAGTTATCAAACCAAATGCATAGCTGGAGCCCAGACCTGGATATAATTTATTTGACACATAGTAATACTTAACTTAGTTATAAGCAGTGGCGTTGGTATTTCGTGGGGGGGGGGGGGGGGGCTCCACGGTATATCGCCCGAGCCTTATTGCTATTATAAACTGGTTACTGGCATGAATAGAACAGTAAACACCTATTTTTGTGTCATACCCGTGGTATATTGTCTGATATATCTTAGCCAATCCGCATCCAGGACCCACACTACACGGCTTATAATGCGAGTTTGAAAACAAATGCACTACAGGAAGGGATTAGCCTATTGCATTTTATGACTTTGAAACTAAACAGGGGAACGGGGTTTGGCTAGGAGTCAGTCAGTGTTGGCAAGGGGGGTAGCACTGTGACAACTGTTAAAGTAGTGTAGATTGTCCATCTCCCATTTCCAGTTTGCGGTCTTGCAGCCCTGAGCTTTGGCTTTCACTGGGACAGAAGGTGACAGTGGAGAAGTGGGATAGGACTGAACCGGTCTTAGATTTTCCAAACCCTCCACAAACTTTCTTTAGGCTATTCATGTGTACAGGCGAAGGGGTTGATGATTGTATTATCACCTAAATGACCTTTGAAGAGCCCTGACAATATCATTAATGTATTGTTCACCTGTTTTTCAGTGGTGTGGTTTTGGCGAGGGCATGGAGCACCCTGTACACAGAGGGGAGACGATGTCCCTCGGACTGCACGACAGGTACTGTGCAATGTATGTCCAAAATTTATTCTACATCTATACACACAACCATTCAACGTTCCTCACTTTCCTCTGAAGTGGCTCATTTTAGCCGTTCTGGGTTTTAGCCGTTCTGTGAACATGTAACGTTAGTAATTATCTCATCTCTTGATTAATATATGAAGTTAGTCTAACGACATTAAATATTTTTTATTCTCTCTTATTTTTGTCGGGTCTGCTTGCTTTCTCTTACGGACAGAGATAGAAATGGTGGTTTTAAACAAAAATAATATTTCCTTTTTGATAGTCTTGAGTTTCTACCTCTTGCATCATTTGCAATAATCTGTTTCTGTTTTAACTTTAACTTGCCTGTTAAGTAACATTCATGATTACATCTTAAAGTGAGTCAAAGACATGGACTCAGTATGGAGTGTTCATGCAGCTCGGTGTGTGTGGGCTAACTTAGCTGTTGACGATGCTGCAGCAGTGATTCAGGTTGGGTTACAGCGTGTATCCATGACTCAGTCTGTCAGAGGGCTGTCATTGTCCCCCTGTTGCTGGGTAAATGGCTGCCTCTTTGGGCCTGTCTCCAGGCCCCTCTTTGGGATGTGTTGTTTTTGTACCAAGTGACTAATGCCTTATTTCAAGCTGTGAGTGGATTTTTATCTCTAAGCCAGTTACTATCGTCAACGGTAATGAATTAGGAAGTTGTGTGATTGTGGAGAGCCAGGGGAGATTACTCACAACATCATGACTGTTGACTATTTTAAATTCTGCTGCTCTCATGACTGTATTTTTCTGTGTCCTCTATGGTGTAGTGTCAGCTAGGCTTCTCTAAGCCCCTGTCCTTTGTGCCTTCCTGTGTGTTGCAGCAGCTGTTCAGGGATTTTGTCTTCTCGGAGCACTTCATGAAGATTTTAGTGGAGTGCCTCAACTAGAAATGCTTTCATGACACAATGTTACAGATTTAGCTCTAACTAGAATCTGTGTCAGTGCATTTTGACCTATGGTTTATTAGAATGATGAGCTCTGACTACTCAAGTATACAGTTTTTTTGTTTTTAACAAATTGTATTTCTTTCCACCAAAACAAGTTGCTGTGATGTCTACCCAATCCTGCCTTCAGTCATTTCCATGACCATAACCACAACAGATCTTAACGGGCAATGCTTCAGTCGTGTGGTTTTATGGTTTCCCTTTTTGTAAAGTTTGTATTTCCTTATTATATTGTGTCCAGTCCTTTTGAAGCTAAGCAGTAGTTTAAAAATGTTTTACAAGGAGCACATGTGCGCATAAGTTCAAATGTAGGCACGCACACAAAGAAATTTAGTAGCACAATTAAAAATATTTGAGGTAATAAAGCTAGAATTGTACATTTTTCTAGGCTCACTGGTGCGCTTAAATAAAAAAAATCCACATCCCACAGAAAAATATTTAGCCGCATATGCCAGTAAAATTGTCACACTGTAGATAGAGCCCTGGGCTTGGGCGGTATACAGGGGTATGATTTTCAATACCGTTGAAACAATTTCTAGCTTATTCTTTATTTTTAAATAAATACCTGCAGTCAACTTGTGCGCTAGGTTAATAGATAAAGCAGATTGCGTTCTTCAGTTCACCTGTTGCATTATTGTTTCATTATAAAGCTGTTCCCCAAAGCAGCTGATTAAGCCACGTGGTAGGTTTGTTATCAAAGAGCAAACGGAATCTTTTGGGACATGACGATCCACTGTTGTGCAAGAGAGGTGATCAAGTTACAATTGAAATTCACTACAACTGTTTGCCAGCTAAATATCTTATAACTATAGGTTTAACTATCTAAGATTCTCTACAGCTCAGGGCTCCAGCATTTGGTTAGCTAGCTAAGTAGCTAACTTGCTCAAGATCAAGCTTCTTGGTTACAGCAGAGACAGTCAATCTCCTCCTGGACCGAGATCCCTGCTGTCTAATTATTATTATTTTATATATTTAAACTTTATTTATAGATTTTCAGATATAACAAAAACAGTACAACACCAACCCCTCATTCTCCCACCCCTCCCTCCTTAATTATTTGTTTTGTGCGTGTAGCAAACTTTCAGTAGCCTATTGAGATAGTTGTATAATAAGCTGGGTTGTCTGTTAGTTTGTTTGCTTGCGCTTGTTAGCATTTAGCTACTGTCCGCTATGGGAAGTTTGGAAAGACTTGCACTGCCGGTAATACCGTATACCCCGGTATGGTATAGATACGGCATGAAGCTATGAAAATCTGGACACCACTGAAGCCTACTGGACCAGCATGTCCCTCTGTTGTCAAGGAATAGTTGCTAGGCAGTGGCAGTCTTTGGCCAGAGAGCGTGCCGCTGGACTGGACAACGTGGTGCAGTGGAGCGAGAGTAGACTACAAGCTGATGGAGGAGGGGTTGATGGCTTAATCAAACGCACAGATTGGCTGTTATTATTGACATGATTGGTTTGTCATCATTCCTCCCCTCCCAACCAACAGTAGCTTCAGCTCTCTAGCATCACTATTTTGAGTGCTGTTGTAATGAATAAACCATACAGCAGCTTGACTGGGTTTTAGTGAGTGTATTGTGGGAGTTGAGGTGTTTTATTTCTCTTTCATTCTGTGCAAAGCAAAGTGTCTTTTCAATTTAAGTAAGATCACTATAATGTACATTTCATGTCCAGATGGAGGTAGTAACAATGCACCAAAAAGGCAGGAACATTTCAGTGCATCACTTGGCAAGGTGATAGTCCTAATGCCACAGTTGTTGGCCAGCAAACACTAGACTGCTGCAAACCTTCTTTTGAGGTGGACTGTTGACTCTTCTAGGCACTCTTAATAGCAAGCTCATGGGAACGTGTGCTGTTGGCAAGGTTTGTTTCCCCCATTTTTGCTTTCACCAGCTTCCATCTGTTGCATCGATGTACCCCAATTGGCAAATCTACATCTGTATGCGGCGCTACACTTCTGCTGCCCACATATGAACTCGAGTACCTAAATCCAATGTCTATTCAACCCTGTATACTGGGGTGAATCTGTATTTTCTAAAGCCGACTCTTTCTTCTGTCCTCAACCACATACGGTGTGACAATTGGTTTTGTCAAAGGTCTTTTTTTTGTACTGCCCTGAATTGATCCCTGTGACCTAGCCTAACTCTGTATTAGAGGTCGACCCATTATGATTTTTCGTCACCGATACCGATTGTTGGAGGACCAAAAAAAGCCGATACCGATAAATCGGCCGAGTTTTATATATATTTGTAATAATGACAATTACAACAATACTGAGTATACACTTTTATTTTAACTTAATATAATACATCAATAAAATCAATTTAGTCTCAAATATACACTGCTCAAAAAAATAAAGGGAACACTAAAATAACACATCCTAGATCTGAATGAATGAAATATTCTTATTAAATACTTTTATCTTTACATAGTTGAATGTGCTGACAACAAAATCACACAAAATGTATCAATGGAAATAAAATCAACCCATGGAGGTCTGGATTTGGAGTTACACTCGAAATTAAAGTGGAAAACCACACTACAGGCTGATCCAACTTTGATGTAATGTCCTTAATACAAGTCAAAATGAGGCTCAGTAGTGTGTGTGGCCTCCACGTGCCTGTATGACCTCCCTACAACGCCTGGGCATGCTCCTGATGAGGTGGCGGATGGTCTCCTGAGGGATCTCCTCCCAGACCTGGACTAAAGCATCCGCCAACTCCTGGACAGTCTGTTGGTGGATGGAGCGAGACACGATGTCCCAGATGTGCTCAATTGTATTTAGGTCTGGGGAACGAACGGGCCAGTCCATAGCATCAATGTCTTCCTCTTGCAGGAACTGCTGACACACTCCAGCCACATGAGGTCTAGCATTGTCTTGCATTAGGAGGAACCCAGGGCCAACCGCACCAGCATATGGTCTCACAAGGGATCTGAGGATCTCATCTCGGTACCAAATGGCAGTCAGGCTACCTCTGGCGAGCACATGGAGGGCTGTGCAGCCCCCCAAAGAAATGTCACCCCTCACAATTACTGACCCACCGCCAAACCGGTTATGTTGGAGGATGTTGCAGGCAGCAGAACGTTCTCCACGGCGTCTCCAGACTCTGTCACGTCTGTCACATGTGCTCAGTGTGAACCTGCTTTCATCTGTGAAGAGCACTGGGCGCCAGTGGCGAATTTGCCAGTCTTGGTGTTCTCTGGCAAATGCCAAACGTCCTGCACGGTGTTGGGCTGTAAGCACAACCCCCACCTGTGGACGTCGGGCCCTCATACCACCCTCATGGAGTCTGTTTCTGACCGTTTGAGCAGACACATGCACATTTGTGGCCTGCTGGAGGTCATTTTGCAGGGCTCTGGCAGTGCTCCTCCTTGCACAAAGGCGGAGGTAGCGGTCCTGCTGCTGGGTTGTTGCCCTCCTACGGCCTCCTCCACGTCTCCTGATGTACTGGTCTGTCTCCTGGTAGCGCCTCCATGCTCTGGACACTACGCTGACAGACACAGCAAACCTTCTTGCCACAGCTCGCATTGATGTGTCATCCTGGATGAGCTGCACTACCTGAGCCACGTTGTAGACTCCGTCTCATGCTACCACTAGAGTGAAAGCACCGCCAGCATTCAAAAGTGACCAAAACATCAGCCAAGAAGCATAGGAACTGAGAAGTGGTCTGTGGTCACCACCTGCAGAACCACTCCTTTATTGGGGGTGATTTGCTAATTGCCTATAATTTTCCACCTGTTGTCTATTCCATTTGCACAACCACATGTGAAATTTATTGTCAATCTGTGTTGCTTCCTAAGTGGACAGTTTGATTTCACTGAAGTGTGATTGACTTGGAGTTAGTTACATTGTGTTTAAGTGTTCCCTTTATTTTTTTGAGCAGTGTAGAATGAAACATGTTCAATTTGGTTTAAATAATGCAAAAATAAAGTAAAAGAAGAAAGTAAAAGTACAATATGTGCCATGTAAAAAAGCTAACGTTTAAGTTCCTTGCTCAGAACATGAGAACATGAAAGCTGCTGGTCTTCAATATTCCCAGGTTTTAGGTTGTAGTTAATATAGGACTATTTCTCGCTATACCATTTGTATTTCATATACCTTTGACTTGGATGTTCTAATAGGTACTTTAATATTGCCAGCCTAATCTCAGGAGTTGATAGACTTGAAGTCTAAAACGGCGCAATGCTTCAAGCATTGCGAAGAGCTGCTGGCAAACCCAGTAAAGTGCTGTTTGAATGAATGCTTACGAGCCTGCTGCTGCCTACCACCGCTCAGACTGGTCTATCAAATCATAGTCTTAATTATAATAAAATAACACACAGAAATACGAGCCTTAGGTCATTAATATGTTCAAATCCGGAAACTATCCTATTGAAAACAAAACATTTATTTTTTCAGTGAAATACGGAACCGTTACGTATTTTATCTAACGGGTGGCATCCCTAAGTCTAAATATTCCTGTTACATTGCACAACCTTCAATGTTATGTCATAATTACATAAAATTCTGGCAAATTAGTAAGCAACAAGCCAGGCAGCCCAAACTGTTGCATGTACCCTGACTCTGCGTACAATGAACGCAAGAGAAGTGACACAATTTCCCTAGTTTAATATTGCCTGCTAACACAAATTTATTTTAATTAAACATGCAGGTTTAAAAATATATACTTCTGTGTATTGATTTTAAGAAAGGCATTGATGTTTATGGTTAGGTACATTCGTGCAACGATTGTGCTTTTTTCGCAAATGCGCTTTTGTCAAATCATCCCCGTTTGGCCAAGTTGGCTGTCTTTGTTAGGAAGAGATGGTCTTCACACAGTTCGCAACGAGCCAGGCGGGCCAAACTGCTGCATATACCCTGACTCTGTTGCACAGAACGCAAGAGAAGTGACACAATTTCCCTAGTTCAAAGAAATTCATGTTAGCAGGCAATATTAACTAAATATGCAGATTTAAAATATATACTTGTGTATTGATTTTAAAGAAAGGCGTTGATGTTTATGGTTAGGTACACATTGGTGCAACGACTATGCTTTTTTCGCGAAAGCTCTTGTTAAATCACCCGTTTGGCGAAGTAGGCTGTGATTCAATGATAAATTAACAGGCACCGCATCAATTACATGCAACACAGGACAAGCTAGATAAACTAGTAATATCATCAACCATGTGTAGTTAACTAGTGATTATGTTAAGATTGATTGTTTTTATACAATACATTTAATGCTAGCTAGCACCTTACCATGGCTCCTCGTGGAGTGCAATGTAATCGTCCATAATCGGTATCCAAAAATGCTGATTACCGTTTGTTATGAAAACTTGAAATCGGCCCTAATTAATCTGCCATTCCGATTTATCGGTCGACCTCTAGTCTGTGTGCCGTATTCTCTGACTGGCTGTCTGTGATTATGCAGATGGGGCTAATCTCATCCCATTTAAGATGTTTAAGAAAGATGCATTTTATTGACCGTTAATGTGAAAAGTTAAACATTAATCAGTAACCCATTACCCAGCTAAGCCTAATTCTGGTAGCAGTTCTATTGTACTACACCCTGGCTTGTTTTATTTAGGACTACACAGAGTTTGTATTGTCTGGCTGAAAGTGGATCATGACAAAAGGCAGGTAGAGAGTGTTCTTATGGTAGAGGTTTGTAGGGCTTTGAGCATGGTTCTATCCATCCTTCTCCAGCCCTGCCTGCCTGCCTGCTGCTGTTTCTGCACTCCTCAGTAGAAGTCCTCAGCCTTCAGCATCTGCTGGGCCTCTGCTTTCATCACCTCATCCCTCTGAATCCAGGCAAACTTTTGTTGCTCTCTACCTCAGTCTTTGATTTTTCTACACTGGGTGAGTTTCTCTTAACTAGCACTTTCAGCAGGATTATTTCTCACCCCAGAAACGCTTTGATAACGACCAAGCCTTGTGAAATGCGTTAAAATGTGAAACAAACTGGGTGCTGTTTCATAGCTGGAACATGACATTCAGGGCACTTGCTTTAAAAAAAAGATATATATTTGGATAGTGCTGAGCCATTAATACTTTTTAATGTCGGTTCGATTTCATATAAATGATCACAGTTTTCGGTTCAGATTTTTAGATTATAATTTATTATTTTTTTACATTAAATGCACTATACGTTATGTGTGTTCAATGCCGTAACACAGAATAAAACAATTCATAAAAGTCCCATGATGGTAGTGACTGCCCATTACAGCTTATCACTTATTAACTATAAGTCATTCACATTACTTTTTATAAATATTTCAGATGTTGTGTATATTACATTTGTTTTGTTAAATGACTTTATTTGATTCCAAGTCATCATCTCATCTCTATAGAGCTGCTGTCTGACAAAACCACTATTTTAGTTGTTCTTCAAAGTAAATAAGGCACACTTTTATGACTGCTGAATACCAACTATCAATCACTTAGATCATGTATTTTCAGGCTCGTGATGCAACTGCTTTATATTTCTCTCGATAGTGCGTTCTCTCATTCTCTGTGTCCGCTGCGCACAAACGGACAAGTTTTTAAGCGTGTGTGCAATGGATTATGGTCATTGTAGTTTAGCACTGAAAACGTGGTAATTAACTATGTAGAACATTGGCTTGTTGGAAACTTCAACTCCCTGCTAGTTCAGGCTTGATCTGATTTATCTCTACAAAAACTGCACATCGATCTCACAGAAAAAAAAGCACGAAGTGAAATTCAAATGATTGAACTGACGTCGGTCAATTATACTGAACAAAAATATAAACGCAACATGCAACAATTTCATAGATTTTACTGAGTTACAGTTCATATAAGGAAATCAGTCAGTTGAAATAGATGCATTAGGGCTTAGATTTCACATGACTGGGCCGGGTTGCAGCCCACTGGGGAGCCAGGCCCAGCCAATCAGAATGAGTTTTTCCCCACAAAAGGGCTTTATTAAAGAAAGAAATACTCCTCAGCACTGTTTTACCAATCCTGTGACAGCTGGATAGACTGTCAGATGAGATGAAGGTTTTGATCATTCTGATCGGGCCAGAGATAGGATGGATGAGGAACCACACTGTGTGGTGGTGACCGCATGCGCAGTCAGCTGCTTGCTTGAGAGGGTATATGGCGTTTAGACAGTACAGTTCCCTCTGTGTCCACTAGATGGTATACATTTGTCTGTTCTGCAGTCAGTCACGAGGGCTGTCTGTTCCCCTGATTTTCATACAGACATGAACCCACGCCTAATGGCCAGTACAAATGTCAGGCAAAGGCAAGGTGCACCAAACGCAATGCAAAACAATCTTATGGACAAGAACATGTGTAGATGGTCGACACTTTAATATGGTGTATGTGTTATTTTAGTCCAGTGTGTTTCTGTTAGAACAGTGATGGGGTGTGCGTTAAAGTGAGACAGATTTTAGCAGTGTTACAGCACAGTGAGGATGCATTCCTGTCATCCAGGGCTGTTGGGTCAGTGTGCATAGCTCAGGAGTCTGGCTGTTTCTCTCTCCTCTCCCACCCCCTCCCCCCAACGGCCCTAATCGCTTCTGAAAGAAGTCCACAGATTGATGCTCACCAAGGCTCTGATAAAAGCAGCCATTGTCAGGCTTCACTCTAAAAGCTGGAGGAGTTTGGTTATTGAGGACTAGGCTATCAGCGCTGCCTCCCCTCTTTGTTCCCAGCCTGTCTTGTTCTTCATAATACTGCTCAGTTATTGTGGCTTGCAGGGCAGAAGTCAAACGACGTAATAATAACGCAGTTTCTTCAATAGATGTTCAGATGACATTCTGTTTTTGAAAAAGGGAAGTGTTTCATGATGAAACATACAATGATTGCGAAATTGCATTGGCCTAACTAGCTTAGTCCTAAATGTAGAGTTGCCCATTTAAAAATACTATCTGGTTTCATGACAGATCCAGTACCATGTTTAGATGTTTGCCCTCTCTGTTTTTGATTTAGGATTGTATCTAAATAAAGAGGAGCAGCTTTAGTACCCTAGATACAGGCTGTAGTACAGGTCAGTATAACCTGCACACGGAGCTCAGGCTGTAGTACAGGTCAGTATAAACTGCACACAGAGCTCAGGCTGTAATATAGGGCAGTATAACCTGCACACAGAGCTCAGGCTGTAGTACAGGTCAGTATAACCTGCACACAGAGCTCAGGATGTAGTACAGGTCAGTATAACCTGCACACAGAGCTCAGGATGTAGTATAGGTCAGTATAACCTGCACACAGAGCTCAGGATGTAGTACAGGTCAGTATAACCTGCACACAGAGCTCAGGATGTAGTACAGGTCAGTATAACCTGCACACGGAGCTCAGGATGTAGTACAGGTCAGTATAACCTGCACACGGAGCTCAGGATGTAGTACAGGTCAGTATAACCTGCACACGGAGCTCAGGATGTAGTACAGGTCAGTATAACCTGCACACGGAGCTCAGGATGTAGTACAGGTCAGTATAACCTGCACACGGAGCTCAGGATGTAGTACAGGTCAGTATAACCTGCACACAGAGCTCAGGATGTAATATAGGGCAGTATAACCTGCACACACAGCTCAGGCTGTAATATAGGGCAGTATAACCTGCACACACAGCTCAGGTTGTAATATAGGGCAGTATAACCTGCACACACAACTCAGGCTGTAATATAGGGCAGTATAACCTGCACACGGAGCTCAGGATGTAGTACAGGGCAGTATAACCTGCACACACAGCTCAGGCTGTAGTACAGGTCAGTATAACCTACACACAGAGCTCAGTGTTTTGATCCAGAGACAGGCTTGGTGTGTTTTTTTCACTCTGATATTAATTGTATTTTGTATGGAGGAGCAGCAGGTACAAATGAACATATTCAGCCATGCTTTGTTCACTCAGACAGACGCATATTAATAATTTTTATGTGCTCACCTCTGGCTCAGCGCCATCCCCACTCATCTGACAAAGGGTTTTTTAATCCCCCTGGTTTCCATTGTCTGTTTCATTCCTACCGCCATCATAGAGTTTAATCTGCACCCATAAAAATATTCTCCCCGTCATCCTCTGTAACCACAGACAAAGACTGAGAACATGACTACCCTGCCTGAGAGAACAGGCTGTGTACTCTGTTGAAAGAGTTTCATAGTGAAGAAGTGGTCCAAGACATCATGGCTCCAAAGAAATGACCTGCAGTGGTTCTATTGGTTGATATTCTCCCTAGTTATGGGGCGAGATGGTGAGGAGTCAACCTTGAGGGAGGGGTTAAGGGCAGGTTGGAAGACATTACCTTAATTAAGCTCCAGAGTGAGAAACAGGAGTGGGGTGACTAGAGGCTGGCACTTTTAGAAGTTCCACAATAGGTCGTTTTTCATGACGATGGGAGTAGGAGATTTGAAACAAAGGGCTAGAGAGAGGGCTTGTCAAAAGGAAGTAGCACACAGAAAATTACTTTGCTTTAGACTTCTTGACAGGGCCTTCAGAGCTCTTTGGATGAGAGGGACTGTAATCATGGAAATGAGCTGCACAGTGCTCTCTCTATTCATGGTTGTATTTTTCTCTTGGTGCTTGGGTGAATGTTGATCTGAGGTTTAAAGGTGTTTTAGTGTTCCATCTTGATCAGCTAGCTGCCTCAGGCAAGGCCATGGCTTACTGCACACTGTGGGAAGATCTCAATTGCATACTCCTCGCATCCTCTCTCCTTGTCCCCTTTTCAAAATGCATTGGATTAGAAAGCCAGAGGTCCCTCCCCTTTTGACTTTCTGATCCAATGGGTTTTGAGAAGGAGAAGAGGAGAGAGGACGCAAGGAGTATGCAATTGAGATGATCTCCGTGTTCCTGCTAGATAAGAGGGCACCGTGGATGATGGCCATGCAGGAGACACTATGAGGAGACAATACAACTGCAAGGGTCCAGCGAATGAGATCTTCATTGTATATCTACTAGTATAGGCTATACAATCTGCCATACTTGCATATTAGGCTTATATTTTATATTTGATAAAAGTGGAGAATAAACATTACCTCCGAAGGTGTAGGGGGACAAGTTGTCCATAGAAATATAATTATATTCCTATGATGTACTCTCTCTCCCACATGGAAATACACCTAGCCTCCTAGCCTATGTGGGTGTATCCGAAGTCGCACTGTAGAGGTTTTATTACTAGTTATAAATGGGAGGATGTAAACTTAATGGATTGCTGGTTAGAAATACCAAACGTTCCTTTTTATTTCCCAGTGTAAACTAGTGGTATTTTAGGCACCGCTCTCCTGAGGGTGGGGAGACGCTAGCTACTGTATTTAAGCCTCTGCTCAGTGCTGTGGGGTTTTCTCCTCCCTTTCTCTTACTCATCCCTCCTCTCCACCTCTCCTCTCCACCTCCCCCCTCACTATAACAAGCCCAGCACTGCAGTCGCCGCTCCTTTAACAAGGTGGCACTGTTGTTGAGCTGCTGGGCTAGAGACGGCAGAGATGACTGTGAGCTGCCGTTGCCCCTGTAGACACAGGAGATAGGATCCATTGGCTTCTTCTCACTGCTACCACTGCTACCGTTAGTGTCATAAGCCGGTGTAGCCTGCGCTGCTGTTGCTGCCTGTTCCACTCCACCGCTGTCGCTGCTGCTCTCCCTGCCTCTGATCCATGTGGGCAGAGTGGGATGGAAGCCCTCGCTGGAAGCCTGTTCATGGAAATGCTCTTTGCCGTTGTTTGCGCTGTAGCTCCGTGCTGGTGACAACATGCCGTTAAAATGGAAAAGCGGTTCTCCTGTCAGCTGGAAATTCCCAGTGCCAGTTCTTAAGACATCCAGGTCCTCACCGCTCTCTCCTGCCTATATGTGAGTAAGGAACCAATTCCATTCATAGCATGCTGTGGTGGTGCATTTTCAGTTTTAGATTTTGTTCAGTTGTGGTATTTTATTTTGGGGTATGGAGAGTCCCCCTCTCTCATTGCAGCCTAATTGGGCAGAATATGATGGGAGCTTTGTTGTGTGTCGATTTAATACCCTCCTTTGTGCCGCGTGTGATGACTGGCCAGCTAGCGGAGCGCTGTCCTCTAGATCAGTGTGATGACTGGCCAGTTACCAGAGCGCTGTCCTCTAGATCAGTGTGATGACTGGCCAGTTACCGGAGTGCTGTCCTCTAGAGTGGTGTGCTGACAGGCCAGCTAGCAGAGCGCTGTCCTCTAGAACAGTGTGATGACTGGCCAGTTACCGGAGCGCTGTCCTCTAGAACAGTGTGATGACTGGCCAGTTACCGGAGCACTGTC
This sequence comes from Oncorhynchus mykiss, assembly GCF_013265735.2. Classification (NCBI taxonomy): domain Eukaryota; kingdom Metazoa; phylum Chordata; class Actinopteri; order Salmoniformes; family Salmonidae; genus Oncorhynchus; species Oncorhynchus mykiss. The sequence continues at coordinate 30,633,619 of NC_048593.1, read as the reverse complement.
CTCTAGAACAGTGTGATGACTGGCCAGCTAGCAGAGCGCTGTCCTCTAGAGCGGTGTGCTGACTGGCCAGCTAGTGGAACTCTGTCCTCTAGAGCGGTGTGCTGACTGGCCAGCTAGCGGAGCGCTGTCCTCTAGAACAGTGTGATGACTGGCCAGCTAGCAGAGCGCTGTCCTCTAGAGCGGTGTGCTGACTGGCCAGCTAGTGGAACTCTGTCCTCTAGAGCGGTGTGCTGACTGGCCAGCTAGTGGAACTCTGTCCTCTAGAGCGGTGTGCTGACTGGCCAGCTAGTGGAACTCTGTCCTCTAGAGCGGTGTGCTGACTGGCCAGCTAGCAGAGCGCTGTCCTCTAGAGCGGTGTGCTGACTGGCCAGCTAGCAGAGCGCTGTCCTCTAGAGCGGTGTGCTGACTGGCCAGCTAGTGGAACGCTGTCCTCTAGAGCGGTTTGATGACTGTCCAGCTAGTGGAATGCTGTCCTCTAGAGCGGTGTGATGACTGTCCAGCTAGTGGAACTCTGTCCTCTAGAGCAGTGTGATGACTGTCCAGCTAGTGGAACTCTGTCCTCTAGAGCGGTGTGCTGACTGTCCAGCTAGCGGAAACCTGTCCTCTAGAGCGGTGTGCTGATTGTCCAGCTAGTGGAACGCTGTCCTCTGGAGCAGTATGGCTTATTATCCATGGCCGTGGCCCATTTTAAATTTTTTTGGGGCCAGGACCACATCCACTGCCCCTCTACGCCCTCCCTGGGGCTGTGTTTTTCCGCCTGCAAGGACTGTCGGCCGCCACAGCAAGCTTGGGAGGAGGAGCCTGCCTTCCTTTGTCAGGGCATCAGGCTTGCCCTGGTTTAGGAGCTATTGTCTGTTGCTGTGGAGGGGGGAAGGGCAGAATATGGAGGGTCCCTCCAGGCTCTCCTCCCTCCATTTCCTCCTTTCTGGGGAGAAGTCCTCTGCCTGTCACCCTGCTAGGCTAGCTCTAGGTAAATGGCAGGGATCAGAGTATCTTTCCTAACCAGTGTACAGTAGTAAAACACCTGTTTTAATCTGTCTTGGAAGACGGTGTACAGTAACCAAGCTTAATCTGCCTTGGAGGATAGTGTACAGTAACCTGGTTTAACCCGGTTTGGAGGACAATGTACAGTAATTTGGCTTAATCTGGTTTGGAGGACAGTGTACAGTAACCAGGCTTAATCTGCCTTGGAGGATAGTATACCGTAGTAACCTGCCTTGGAGGATAGTATACCGTAGTAATCTGCCTTGGAGGATAGTATACCGTAGTAACCTGGCTTGGAGGATAGTATACAGTGGTAACCTGGTTTAATCTGCCTTGAAGGATAGTATACCGTAGTAACCTGCCTTGGAGGATAGTATACCGTAGTAATCTGCCTTGGTGGATAGTATACCGTAGTAATCTGCCTTGGTGGATAGTATACCATAGTAACCTGGCTTGGAGGATAGTATACAGTAGTAACCTGGCATAATCTGCCTTGGTGGATAGTATACCGTAGTAACCTGCCGTAATCTGCCTTGGAGGATAGTATACCGTAGTAACCTGGCGTAATCTGCCTTGGAGGATAGTATACCATAGTAACCTGGCTTGGAGGATAGTATACCATAGTAACCTGGCTTGGAGGATAGTATACAGTAGTAACCTGGTGTAATCTGCCTTGAAGGATAGTATACCGTAGTAACCTGGCATAATCTGTCTTGGTGGATAGTATACCGTAGTAACCTGGCGTAATCTGCCTTGGTGGATAGTATACCGTAGTAACCTGGTTTGGAGGATAGTATACAGTAGTAACCTGGCATAATCTGCCTTGGTGGATAGTATACCGTAGTAACCTGGCTTGGAGGATAGTATACCGTAGTAACCTGGCGTAATCTGCCTTGGAGGATAGTATACCATAGTAACCTGGCTTGGAGGATAGTATACAGTAGTAACCTGGCATAATCTGCCTTGGTGGATAGTATACCGTAGTAACCTGGCGTAATCTGCCTTGGAGGATAGTATACCATAGTAACCTGGCTTGGAGGATAGTATACAGTAGTAACCTGGCATAATCTGCCTTGGTGGATAGTATACCGTAGTAACCTGGCGTAATCTGCCTTGGAGGATAGTATACCATAGTAACCTGGCTTGGAGGATAGTATACCGTAGTAACCTGGCTTGGAGGATAGTATACAGTAGTAACCTGGTGTAATCTGCCTTGAAGGATAGTATACCGTAGTAACCTGGCTTGGAGGATAGTATACAGTAGTAACCTGGCTTAATCTGCCTTGGTGGAAAGTATACCGTAGTAACCTGGCGTAATCTGCCCTGGAGGATAGTATACCGTAGTAACCTGGCTTGGAGGATAGTATACTGTAGTAACCTGGCGTAATCTGCCTTGAAGGATAGTATACCATAGTAACCTGGTTTGGAGGATAGTATACAGTAGTAACCTGGCTTAATCTGTCTTGGCAGATAGTGTACAGTAGTAACCTGTCTTAATCTGGCTTGGAGGACAGTGTACATTAATCTGTCTTGGAGGACTGGCATCCTCAGGAGCAGAGACGGTATCAGTGCTGTCAATCCTGGCAAGTGAAAATGAACGGAGGTACATTGCTTCTTAGTTAAAGCTAGATTGAAAGGCTCATGGTCAGTTGATGAATGTGTGTTTGATTTTTGGCTTCATTTTTATCCTGATATTTCTAGTGGAATTTCAGGCTCTGTTTGCTAGTTCTTTATTGCAAGATGAATGAGATGGTCTCGATATATGCTTTACCATACAGTAGATGCGTCATTTACATTAGATATTGCATGCGGTTACATTCGGCTTATTGATATAAAAATGTCTACATTTTACCTTGCCTTTCTATACCCTTCCTATAACCTTTCTATGCCTCCTGAGCGGATGCAAATACTGTAAGTTTGTTTACATTGCGGTCGTCCATGCCCTATTTAAGTGAACTCCCTAATGCGTTGCAGGCGCGTAGAATGTTTGATTTTTCCCATCCACCAAATTATATTTACATGGTAAAGCACCAAGAATATGTCTTCAGTGTTCAGGGTTTGAGGTAAATGGAATGGCAGGTAAATCTCTAAAAGAAAAAGGGGTTGAGTCTTAATGTGCACTAGTTTACATACGGACTCCCATCAAGTCTCTGCCTCTAATGTTTTTGGCTAATTTCCCAAAACCAGAATGACATCATGGAAAAAATTACTTTACAATCACAGTACATTTCTACATGTAATTCAAATTGAACATTTGTGCATAATTGTATATCAAAACTATTTATTTTTGTATCCTAAATTGAATTGACATGGACTTGACCCCAGTCCTGGAGCCACCAATTCTCACATGGGAGACTTAGTTTAAAGATGATTCATATGGATTGAGAAACTAACATACAGACTCCAACCACTATACTGGGGCTATAGACCTACATATTTTACCATTGCATATAGCGCTTTGTCTCTAACATTAGGACAGTCAAATAGCTTTTTCTCTTATAAAAATGACTAACAAAAAGACTAACCTTTAATACTGAGGCATGCCCTCCCTAGCCTGGCCCAGTTGCTATTTTTCCTTCTGATTCTAGGTTTCTCTATACAGCCTACGGTAAGGATGGGAATAGGGTCTGTGTGCGTAGCTTCTCCCCTTTCACTAGATATGGCCGTTTTCAACATGTAGACTGAGTAGCATATGGGGATGCCTCTTTAACATCTACCACAGGGATAGGGTGGAATTTTAGTTTTAATGTCACGGGCAAAAGTACAGTGAAATATATACATTTCTAATAAGAGCTAACATCTGCATTGCTTGCTGTTTGGGTTTTTAGACTTGGTTTCTGTATAGCACTCTGACATCTGCTGATGTAAAAGGGCTTTATAATACATTTCATTGATTCATAACCTCAACAATTCAGTAATCAATATTAATGCAGTAATAAAAATAAAGTGAGGTAAAACAAAAACACAGGAGAAATAGAAATAAGAACACGAGGTAAATTAGCTATATACAGGGTCAGTTCCAGGGTCAGTAAGCTATATACAGGGTCAGTTCCACGGTCAGTAAGCTATACACAGGGCCAGTTCCAGGGTCAGTTGCTATGTACACGGTCAGTAGCTGTATACAGGGTCAGTTCTAATACTATATTTACAATGTGCATGGATACTGGAGTGATGGAGGTAGATATGTATAGGGGTAAGGTGACTAGACATTAGGATATATGATGAACAGAGTAGCAGCTTCGTAAATTCAGATTATATGTGAGTGTGTGTAGAGTGAGTATAAAATGTGTGTGTGTGTGATCAAGTGAAGTGTGTGTGTGTGTGTGTGTTGGCGTGTCAGTGTGCGTGAGTCAAATCAAATTTTATTGGTCACCTACACATGGTTAGAAGATGTTATTGCGATTGTAGTGAAATGCTTGTGCTTTTAGATCTGACAGTGCAGCAGTATCTAACAGGTCATATCTAACAAATTCCACAACAAAACCTAATACACACAGTCTAGTAAAGTAATGGGATAAGAATATATAAGTATAAAATATATAGATGAGCAGTGACAGAGCGGCTAAGATGCAATAGATAGAATAGATAGTGTATTATACAGTATATACATATGAGATAAGTAATGCCAGATATGTAAACATTCTTAAGTGTGTAGAATCCTGTGAGTGTGCATAGAGGCAGTGCAAAAATAAAACTAGATAGATAGTCCGTATATAACTAGACTCAGTCCGTATAGCCATTTTGTTAGCTATTTAGCAGTCTTATGGCTTTGGGATAGAAGCTGTTCAGGATGTCTCGTTTCAGACTTTATGCACTGGTGCCACTTGCTTTGCTGAAGCAGAGAGAACAGTCTATGGCTTGGGTGGTTGGAGTCTTTAACAATTTTCCGGGGCTTCGTTTCACACACTGATTTATAAAGGTCCTGGATGGCAGAAAGCTCTGCCACAGTGATCTACTGGGCTGTCCTCACCACCCTCTGTAGTGCCATGCAATCGAGGGCGGTGCTGTTGCCGTACCAAAGCAGTGATGCAGCAGGTAAAGATAGTGCAGCCAAACATTTTTTCAACCTCCTGAGGGGGAAGAGGCGCTGCTCGCGCCTTTTCCACGACGGTGTGTAGACCATTTTAAGTCCTTAGTGATTTGGACCCCAAGGAACTTGAAGATCTCGACCCGCTTCACTGCAGCCCAGCTGATATGGATGGGGGCGTGTTCCTGTAGTCCACAGAAGAAGAGCTGGTGTGTGTGTTAATGTGTGTTAGCTGGAGATTATTATAGAGAGGGGTCTGTGTGTTTGCCTTCAGTGATTCCACTCGTGTCTAAATATAGCCTCTGCCCGTGGTGCAGATTTCACGCTTAGAAGGAATGGCAAAGGTGCACTGCCCAGAAGACCCATGGAAGTTCACTGGGAATTTCAGGTGTTTATCCTTGCCACTATGCAAAGTCCTTTACAGTTAATTTCATCCTTGCGTCAAGGACACTGATAAAATCTGAAATTATATTCAGCGGTTTGTGCTATTTTAACATTCATAAACATTTTCCCATCTGTCTTCCTCAACCAATGTCCATAAGATTGTTTGACCTTATGTTAACCAGTGAAAGACCAGGCCATAGGACAAATTAGTTTAGGCTGTACGATCTGATCTTCAAATGACATAATATTAATGAAACATTAGACCTACAGTGATCAACAAGAAATTAAATGGAAGTGGATTATTTTTCTATGGCGGCGTAAGGAGAACCAACACCCTCATGTCCTGATTTTCCTGGCATCCGAGGGAAAACAATTCACTTCAGTGAAAAAAAAGAAACATGTAATAAACTGTCTGGAAAGCATATTGTGCAGGAAGACTTTGCATTTGGCGGCAGAATCAGCTCATGCAAACATTGATCTCTACTCCCTGAGGAATGTAGCTGGCTGGCCCTAACCCATCATGGCTGCTCCGTATCTCTATTTTCAGTTCTCTGTCCACTGCTCCCAGTTCCCTTGACACCACTGTTTTACCTTGTTACAATGAGGCTGGACACTACAGTCCAATTTGACACTATTGTTTTATCTTGTTACAATGAGGCTGGACACTACAGTCCAATTTGACACTATTGTTTTATCTTGTTACAATGAGGCTGGACACTACAGTCCAATTTGACTTGTGTGATAATCACCCTGGCTTGGCAACCAGAAAAGTAGAGTTTCCAACCTAGTGGCCCATACCATAGCAGGGGGGGTTGTAACTAGTCTAACTACACATTCATTTTAGTCTCATTACTTTCAAGAGAGCGAGCCGGCCAGGAAATCTCTTTTTTTGGGGGGGGCTTTATGGGTTTTTAACTGTTTTAGCCTTGTTTCATCAAAAGCATCTTACTCTAATCTTACATTATTGTTCTTTAGTGAATGGGCTTTGTGTGTACATGGCAGGTACAGCAATGCCATACGACGTCCCCAGTCCACTGTGATAGACAGCTAAACACAACAGCACCACATTTCTCCTAGTTTGGCCTGTTTGATTAGGTTTGATTGTCCAATGTTTTCAAAAACACTCCAACACTCATTAAGCCTACATGTTTTGTGCCCCCTGCGTATCAATTCAGTACGAGTGAGAAGAGCGCACCCTCAAAAACCCAATATAAATGTGATTTGATTATGCAATACTCAGGATTTATTTACACAATAGGCTAGTAATAATGCTTGAATGGTTTGTCTACAATTCAGAGTCCTTGCTCTCCCTCCCAGAGAGTGTTTTCTGATGAATCATACCTCTGCTTTCACAAAATGGCCACAATGAACCTTTGCTACAGAAATAGACATTTGACAAGTAAGACTTTCTTCAAGGGGCAGTGCGGTTAAAAATTTGATTTTCAATATTTTTTGGTGATATTTCCACACTATGAGGTCGAAATAACACTCTGAAACTGTGAAAATTATGATACTGCCCTGTTTGTCTTAGCTGTTTCAAAACAATGTCTGGATTTTCAGCCTGCTCAGGTGGGATGAAACTTTTGGTCCACATCATGACATCACAATGTGATCTGATTTGTAATAGACCAATGACTGTTCATCTGGTTAAGGGGGTGGGCTCTAGTCCAGCATATTTGCCAATCAGGGCTGTGTAAAATACTGTATCTTCACATTTGTTTCCTAACAACAAAGAAGCTCAGGAAAATAAATGATAATGAAAATACCTCTGACATATTTTTTAAATAAACAGTTATTTCAAATCAAATTTTATTGGTCACATGCACATATTTAGCAGATGTTGTTGCGGGTGTAGCGAAATGCTTGTGTTTCTAGCGCCAACAGTGCAGTAGTATCTAACAATTCACAACAATACACACAAATCCAAAAGTAAAACAATTGAATGAATAAATAAATAAATATTAGGATGAGCAATGTCGGATTGTCATTGACTAAAATACAGTATATACATATGACATGAGTAACGCATTATGTAAACATTATTAAAGTGACCAGTGATTCCATGTATATGTATATAGGGCGGCAGCCTCTAAAGGTGCAGGGTTCAGTAACCGGGTGGAAGCCGGCTAGTGATGGCTATTTAACAGATGTCCTTGAGATAGAAGCTGTTTTTCAGTCTCTCGGCCCCAGCTTTGATGCACCTGTACTGACCTCGTCTTCTGGATGATAGCGAGGTGAACAGGCCATGGCTCGGGTGGTTGATTTCCTTGATGATATTGTTGGCCTTCCTGTGTCATCGGGTGCTGTAGGTGTCCTGGAGGGCAAGCAGTGTGCCCCCGGTGATGCGTTGGACAAAGTGCACCACCCTCTGGAGAGCCCTGTGGTTGCGGGCAGTGCAGTTGCCATACCAGGCGGTGATACAGACCGACAGAATGCTCTCAATTGTGCATCTGTAAAAGTTTAGGGTTTTAGGTGCCAAGCCACATTTCTTCAGCCTCCTAAGGTTGAAGAGGCACTGTTGCGTCTTCACCACACTGTCTGTGTGAGTTGGCCATTTCAGATTGTCCGTGACGTGTCGCCGAGGAACTTAAAGCTTTTCGCCTTCTCCACTGCGGTCCTGTCGATGTGGAAAGGGGCTTGCCTCCCTCTGCTGTTTCCTAAAGTCCACGATCAGCTCCTTTGTTTTGTTGCCGTTGAGGGAGAGGTTATTTTCCTGGCACCACTCCGCCAGGGCCCTAACCTTCTAGACATACAGTGATGATTTAAAAAAAAATACAATTACTAAGACTGCATGGGGCCTTTAATCTATGTAGGCTAAATGGAATGGATATCGGCTTATGCAGGTGTATGTGTTCAGGTGGAGGAGACTTGAGAGGATTGGTATTTTATTAGTGTTGGGAATAAGTCTCTAATAGAATTGGCCTTTGCCTTTTTACGAATAAGAAGTGCATTTTCTCAAACACATGGATTGCTGTCTGCCGCTGAGACAGTCAGTGGAGAATAGATGCTGCTGTGTGTTTGGTGTGGCTCCTCTTCATACGCTGCATTCACCCCAAGGTTTATTTCTGTTCCAGACAGCTCAGATAGGATGGCATTACGGCAGCTCCCAGTAGCATTAGCATATCTTTCTTCCTGACTTTTTAAATTATGAAATAGAAAATCTGCCGACAATACTGCTGGATAAATAAATGCTGGAGATCTTAAGCGTTTCTCAGTAAAGCACATTTGGTGCAGGATGTGGTGACTCATATTGCGTGAATGGAACTCTATTCTCCTTCATATCAGAAATGTCAGTTTTCTTGGCATAATCTCTCAAACTATCCCATCAGTGGATGCTCACAAACTGCAGATCACCTGCACTCATATTAATGTAGGAGGAGAGGATACCAGAGGGTTGCATGAGCATTATCAATCAAAGGGTTTTTTAGCTGCTGTGTCGACTTAACAGTTGAGTGCCATCTGTTTGCAGTTAAAATGCACCCTGTCTTTAATAAAAATGCCCGCTGCTTATATTACATCATGGCTACTTTTGTCTCGTTGAAAATTCTGACATCAAAGCTAGTATTATTATACACCTAACATTTTCTGTAAATTAATCTGTTGTTTTTGCTCTTTATTCAAGTGCTTGGCGCTTTATTTGCAAATGGGTATAAACACTAACGGGCACAGCAACCATTTTATTATTTTCTAGAAAGCAGCGTCCCGATTTCAAAAGTCAATGGGGGGGGAGTAGAAAGACACCTTTCTGTTTGATCTGGTCACTTCCTCAAAGCTTAATCCAGAGGCGAGCGTCGTGTCCAACAAAGTTCAAAGTGATGTTGGGTAGTCAAAGATGGGGATGTGCTAAGGTCAGTCCCTCAGTGTATCTCATTCACAGGGAGAAGAAGTCTGGCACAGAATGAAATCACGTCACAGCTGCCCCTCAAACCAGTAGCCTATTGGAACACACTGTAGTATATCATTATGAATTATTGAAAACATTTATGTTAATTCTCTATTTTAGGGATTGTGCTGTTCGTTTCTTTTACCTGTCTGAAACAATGTCCTGGTTTTATAAAAAGACACAGTAGAGGAGTTCATGAGGTGAATTAGGATTTCCCCGATGTGCTGCAAGGGGTCTTTTCACCTCCTTTGGGGTACTGTTGGCCAGGTAGCAAATATGGTATCATCCTGTGTTGGTGTTGGAGGGGAAACCTGGGTCAAACTATAACATTGTAAAACATGACTTGCTGCGAATGAGTGGCTTTGTTGGATCAGAATGCTGCATAGCATCTAGTCATTGAATTGTACTGAACCAGTTCCCTGGGGGAGGGGGGGTATTATCTTTTGTTGTTGTTTGATGTGTTTTTGTGCAGTATGCTTCTTTTAATTATTTAATTGTTTTGTCAGTAAAGGCATTATCTTTATTTTGTTATTCTTAATTCCAATGATTGTCACACAAACAGGAAGTGGAGAAATGGCCTACTAAACAGTGTCCGTTTGATGAATGAGTAGCTGTCAATGGGTTTTATTTCCTCATTGTAGGGTGGAGATAGAGGAACAGAGTGTTGTCAAACCATCTATCTTTAGTTTTAATCCAATACATCCCCACTTTTATAAATGAATCCCTCAAACAGATGTGTGAATGAGAGGAAATAGAGACAGTCTGCTGCTCTTAAGATGCATGTTTTCATTATAGTCATCTTCCAATTTACAAAAGCAATTAAGATGCATCGCACACCTAACCCCCATCCAATTTGGCCAATTCTAATTAATTATTCCCTGATGTATTTCTGATAAATGGTTCAGTCCCCATTCTATAAAGCAGACCCAGGTTTTGAATGGGTTGGGAGTGACTGAGTAATTTTTATTTATATATATATATATATATATCTCTAGATAGATAGACCGATCTCTAGATGGATAGATAGATAGATCTCTGGATAGATAGATAGATCACTTTTGTATATTATCTATATCTATCTACCTCACTTGCTTTGGCAATGTTAACACATGTTTCCCATGCCAATAAAGCCCCTTGAATTGAATTGAATAGATCTCTGGATATCTAGATAGATCTCTGGATAGATAGATGGATCTCTAGATGGATAGATGGATCTCTAGATGGATAGATGGATCTCTAGATGGATAGATAGTTCTTAAGGTTGGTGGTATTTTTTGATTTAGCCGTTGCTGACCCCATACTTACATCTTTATCACAAATAAGACTCCTTGCTTTCCCTGGTGCCAATTCCATGTAGTAGTCCCACACTGGTGCTCTGCTTTTCTCTGCCATCTGTAAAACACACACACAGCTCTGAAGTGACAATGATACTGAAGAGTCTGCTTAGGAGACAAATACTCTCAACTGTTTGAATAAAAATAGAGTTTAAGTTACCTGTGATGAATGTTGAAAACAAATTTCTATATGCAGGTAATCCTATTTTAATAATGGACATGGTAAGAATTGACTACCAAAGTGCGAGTCATAATTCCCATGACACCTAGCTAAATCTGAAAAGTGGTTCTTTCATTTATTCCATAGGATATTTTTAGATTCACTTAAAATAAGGTCTGTGTTTCGTGTAGGCTTACACCACCGTGCCAATTTTATAACTGTGTAGATATCCATAGGAAAAGGTAACTGATCAATATTGGCTAAATATAAGCGAAGATAAAAAAAATTGTAGAGTGGATTTATGAAAATATTTTGACAAACGTTACCTTATCATAGCGAGATTTACATGGGTATCAAAACGCCGAAGCGGTTTAAACCTGCACCCTAACCTGCACCCTAACCGGCACGAAACACAGACCTTATTTGAAGTAGATCAAGACATTCTCTATGGAAGACATGAATGGTAAAATAACGAAGGAACCCCTTTCAAGTTCAGCCAAGTTATTACAGCGCATCAACTATTTCTCTCTAAACCATATACCTTTGACTATTACGAGCCTGCTGCTGCCTACCACCCCTCAGTCAGACTGCTCTATCAAATATCAAATCATAGACTTCACTATAATATAAACACAGAAATATGAAACTATCACCTCGAAAACAAAATGTTTATTCCGTTCCGTATTTTATCTAACGGGTGGCATCCATGAGTCTAAATATTCCTGTTACATTGCACAACCTTCAATGTTAGGTCATAATTACGTAAAATTCTGGCAAATTAGTTCATAAAGAGCCAGGTGGCCCAAACTGTTGCATATACCCTGACTCTGCGTGCGATGAACGCAAGAGAAGTGACACAATTTAACCTGGTTAATATTGCCTGCTAACCTGGATTTCTTTTAGCTAAATATGCAGGTTTAAAAATATATACTTGTGTATTGATTTTAAGAAAGGCATTGATGTTTATGGTTAAGTACACATTGGAGCAACGACAGTCGTTGATTGATTGTTTTTTTATAAGACACGTTTAATGCTAGCTAGCAGCTTACCTTGGCTTACTGCATTCGCGTAACAGGCAGGCTCCTCGTGAGGCAGGTGGTTAGAGCGTTGGACTAGTTAACTGTACGGTTACAAGATTGGATCCTCCGAGCTGACAAGGTAAAAATCTGTCGTTCTGCCTCGTTCCTAGGCCGTCATTTGAAAATAATAATGTGTTCTTAACTGACTTGCCTAGTTAAATAAAGATTAAATAAAGGTCAGGTCAGGAGGAACTGGGACATTTTCAGCTTCCAGTAATTGTGTACAGATCCTCTAACATGGGGCTGTGCATTATCATGCTGAAACATGAGGTAATGACGGTGGATGAAGGGCACAACCATGGGCCCCAGGACCTTGTCACGGTATCACTGTGTATTCAAATTGCCATAGATTAAAAAGCAATTGTGTTCATTGTCCGTAGCTTATGCCTGCCCATACCATAACCCCACCGCCACCATGGGGCACTGTTCACAACATTGACATCAGCAAATAGCTTTCCCACATGACACCATACACGCTGTCTGCCATCTGCCCGGCACAGTTGAAATTGGGATTAATCCATGAAGAGTGCACTTCTCCATCGTGCTAGTAACTGACTTCAGGTGAGCATTGGCCCACTGAAGTCGGTTACGACGCCGAACTGCGGTTAGGTCGAGCCCTAGTGAGGACGTGGAGCACGCAGATGAGCTTCCCTGAGACGGTTTCTGACAGTTTGCAGAAATTCTTTGGTTGTGCAAACCCACAATTTCATCAGCTGTCCAGGTTGCTGGTCTCAGACGATCGTGCAGGTGAAGAATCCTGATGTGGAGGTCCTATGGCATGGTTACACGTGGTCTGCAGTTCTGAGGCTGGTTGGACATGCTGCCAAATTCTATAAAATGTCATTGGAGGCAGCTTATTGTAGAGAAATTAACATTTAATTCTCAGCCAATTGCACGCTCCCTCAAAACAACATCTTTGGCATTGTGTTGTGTGACACAACTGCACATTTTTATAGTGGCCTCTTATTGTCCCCAGCACAAGGTGCACCTGTGTAATGTGGAGGCGAAAGAAACGCACACCTGTTTAGGCGAGGTACACCTGTGTAATGATCATCAACTTCTTGATATGCCACACCTGTCAGGTGGATGGCAAAGGAGAAATGCTCACTCAAACAAATTTGTTCACTAAATTTGTTTGTGTATGGAACATTTCTTGGATCTATTTCAGCTCATGAAACATGAGACCAACATGTTGCGTTTTATATATTTATTTATTTTTACCCTCTTTTTCTCCCCAATTTCATGGTATCCAATTGTTAGTAGTTACTATCTTGTCTCATCGCTACAACTCCCGTACGGACTCGGGAGAGGCAAAGGTCGAGAGCCATGCGTCCTCTGAAACACAACCCAAACAAGCCGCACTGCTTCTTAACACAGCGCGCATCCAACCCGGAAGCCAGCCGCACCACTGTGTCGGAGGAAACACAGTACACCTGGCGACCTGGTCAGTGTGCACTGCGCCCGTCCCGCCACAGGAGTCGCTAGTGTGCGATGAGACAAGGATATCCCTGCCAGCCAAACCCTCCCTAACCTGGACGACGCTAGGCCAATTGTGCGCCGCCCCACAGGCCTCCCGGTCGCGGTCAGCTGCGACAGAGCCTGGACTCAAACCCAGTCTCTGGTGGCACAGCTAGTGCCTTAGACCACTGCACCACCCGGGAGGCCGCGTTTTATATTTCTGTTCAGTGTATATATGTGTGTATATATATATATATATATGAACTTAAACCAGGTAGAAAGTGTCGAAATTATTAAAATGAACAAATTAATAAATAATTTAAATCTCTCAACAAGTTTTCTTTAATCACAGTATTTTCTATATCACATTATAATCACATTATTCATCAATAATATGGGCAAAATTGTGTTATTGACAATAAAAGAGGTGGGAATGTTGTTCCCTTCTCATAGAATTGTTACATTTACTGTCAATATAGCATAAAAAAAATATCCAGATATATTTTGCTGATTTATTTTTCTAGGCAATTTCGGTCCCGAGGCAAAACTTGTTCACAAAAATTGGCTTAGTCTGTACATTTTTATTTTGTGCATGTGTGTGTTTTTCACTATAAATCTGCTGCTCGTGGATGAAACGTCAGATGCCATTTGTGTTTGTTCCTCCCACCGACAGCAAGAAACACAGTTTTTATGACTGGGGTCCCCAATTACATTCAGTCATGGGCCGATTCTTCCTTGAGCGGATGATATGGGGGCCGGAACATAGTTATACATCATTTGTACAAATCAAATTGACCACAATAATCCCAAACTGTTATATAGTATTTGACAAAACAGAATAGTTTCAAACCTTGATTAAATTGGGATATAATCACATATGCCCCTCTAGTTATGCCTAAGAATACTTGAACAGATTTCCTCAATTAAAATCACTTAACTAATTTCCTGGTGATTTGTACAGTGTTTTATGTCTAAGAACGAACATTATTATTATTTTTGTTCAGAAAACTTGGGAGGCCAAATAACATCATCCTGCTCTAGATGTTGTTTTCTTTGTTTTTCGTTCCGGCAGCCACCAGCACTCCTTTGTGGTATGGACAACCCACTCTCTCCTTGCTGCTTCTCCGACTTACCACCTGACAGGGTAAATGTACCAGTACCCTGCCTGTGCTGTGTGTCAGTGTGTTTGTTGTCACTCCTCAAGCCATGAATCCTCAGCATCTAGTGGTGGTGGTTTTGACCCTGAATTCCTGCAAGCTAGAGCCCACTAGGCCATCCACCCTCACCTCCCTGTAGAAACATACCTGATAGTATTAACTGACCCCCTGATTGTCTTATCCAGTTCCATTCATTAGAGACTCCTGGATGATCATCGTATCATGTGTTTAAAATAACTTGTATAGAATGTGTTGTAAATAAATATGGACTGGTTGTCCTTAGTTATGGTGGTAGCCCTAGATCTATAAATAGATCTCCCTTCGTGTGAATTACATTTTTCTTTGTTAGTTTTATATATTTTTGCACTACCATGGTTTTTACATTCCGTGTGAGGAGAATGAGATTTGCGATTATTCTTCCCAGCCCCTGTCTGATTATTCTTCCCAGCCCCTCTCGGTCTGATTATTCTTCCCAGCCTCTGTCTGATTATTCTTCCCAGCCCCTCTCGGTCTGATTATTCTTCCCAGCCTCTGTCTGATTATTCTTCCCAGCCCCTCTCGGTCTGATTATTCTTCCCAGCCCCTCTCGGTCTGATTATTCTTCCCAGCCTCTGTCTGATTATTCTTCCCAGCCCCGGTCTGATTATTCTTCCCAGCCTCTGTCTGATTATTCTTCCCAGCCCCTGTCTGATTATTCTTCCCAGCCCCTCTCGGTCTGATTATTCTTCCCAGCCTCTGTCTGATTATTCTTCCCAGCCCCTCTCGGTCTGATTATTCTTCCCAGCCTCTGTCTGATTATTCTTCCCAGCCCCTCTCGGTCTGATTATTCTTCCCAGCCCCTCTCGGTCTGATTATTCTTCCCAGCCTCTGTCTGATTATTCTTCCCAGCCCCTCTCGGTCTGATTATTCTTCCCAGCCTCTGTCTGATTATTCTTCCCAGCCCCTCTCGGTCTGATTATTCTTCCCAGCCTCTGTCTGATTATTCTTCCCAGCCCCTCTCGGTCTGATTATTCTTCCCAGCCCCTCTCGGTCTGATTATTCTTCCCAGCCCCTCTCGGTCTGATTATTCTTCCCAGCCCCTCTCGGTCTGATTATTCTTCCCAGCCCCTCTCTGTCTGATTATTCTTCCCAGCCCCTGTCTGATTATTCTTCCCAGCCTCTGTCTGATTATTCTTCCCAGCCCCTCTCTGTCTGATTATTCTTCCCAGCCTCTCTCTGTCTGATTATTCTTCCCAGACCCTCTCTGTCTGATTATTCTTCCCAGCCCCTCTCGGTCTGATTATTCTTCCCAGCCCCTCTCGGTCTGATTATTCTTCCCAGCCCCTCTCTGTCTGATTATTCTTCCCAGACCCTCTCTGTCTGATTATTCTTCCCAGCCCCTCTCTGTCTGATTATTCTTCCCAGACCCTCTCTGTCTGATTATTCTTCCCAGACCCTCTCTGTCTGATTATTCTTCCCAGACCCTCTGTCTGATTATTCTTCCCAGCCTCTCGGTCTGATTATTCTTCCCAGCCTCTCTCTGTCTGATTATTCTTCCCAGCCTCTCGGTCTGATTATTCTTCCCAGCCTCTCTCTGTCTGATTATTCTTCACAGCCCCTCTCTGTCTGATTATTCTTCCCAGCCTCTCTCTGTTTTATTATTCTTCACAGCCCCTCTGTCTGATTATTCTTCACAGCCTCTCTGTCTGATTATTCTTCCCAGCCCCTCTCTGTCTGATTATTCTTCCCAGCCTCTCGGTCTGATTATTCTTCCCAGCCTCTCTCTGTTTGATTATTCTTCCCAGCCCCTCTCTGTCTGATTATTCTTCCCAGCCTCTCGGTCTGATTATTCTTCCCAGCCTCTCTCTGTTTGATTATTCTTCCCAGCCCCTCTCGGTCTGATTATTCTTCCCAGCCTCTCGGTCTGATTATTCTTCCCAGCCTCTCTCTGTCTGATTATTCTTCCCAGCCCCTCTCTGTCTGATTATTCTTCACAGCCCCTCTGTCTGATTATTCTTCACAGCCCCTCTCTGTCTGATTATTCTTCACAGCCCCTCTCTGTCTGATTATTCTTCCCAGACCCTCTCTGTCTGATTATTCTTCCCAGCCTCTCTCTGTTTGATTATTCTTCACAGCCCCTCTCTGTCTGATTGTTCTTCACAGCCCCTCTCTGTCTGATTGTCCTTCACAGACCCTCTGTCTGATTGTTCTTCACAGCCCCTCTGTCTGATTATTCTTCCCAGCCCCTCCCGGTCTGATTATTTCAGCACTGCCTATCTTTGAAGTAGAAACCATTGAATCATTATTTAATGCAAAATGATTTTATGAGAAGGAGGGGAAAGAATGTCTTCCGTCCACACAAACAACTGCCCCATTTCTAATAAAAGTAACTGTCTGGGCTTTCTTCCCAAGTGAGCCTGAATGTGTCTGACTGAATTGTTACAGCATTAAAGCAGCATTAAATCTGTTCTGTTTAAGGAATTCCCACAGCAGTTGCATGCTCCATTGTGATTAGGAGTGTGGAGACATGTTGGCCATGATGCATCTCATAAGAGTGCATGGTGCTACTTTTCCTTGTCTGAGAGAACGACTTCCCAAAGTGAGCTCCCTCTCCTCATGCATGTCCTCAAGTTAATGACCCTCATGGTTTAGGTGCTGTGCCCTACTAATCAGTGGAAACACTGGTCAGTCCCCAGTAATTATAGGCCTAATTAAAGTTTATGTAGTTAAAAAGATGTTGCGTCGGTGTGTTGCATAGAGCACTAGTATTGCTTCATCGAGTTCGGAGTGGAGCGCTCCTATTGATGGAGCGGAATGTGGCGGAGGAGTTGAGCACACCATTATGATTGGCTCAGGGGCACCAACCAAAGCAAGTCGTGTCATTCTCTCACAATCTCAATGAGAGCATGGCCAGACCATCTGACATCAGAAACTATGGGATGGTAATTGCAGTTTCTGATGGACAGAAGGTTGAGGTTTGCTGTGGTTTGAAATGTGAGGATGATGATAGGATAGCGCAGGGGTATTCAACTCTGACCCTACGAGCTCTGGAGCCTTCTGTTTTTCTGTTCTACCTGATCGTTAATTACAACCAACTGGTGTTTTATTTTGTTGGTTGTTAGTTCTAAAATATTATCTTATTTTTAAATATATATCTCCGTTATCTTTTATACATAGTTTATATCTGGTTTTAGTCTTTTAAGTTTACACTGACAATGTTTTAACATCCCAAAAATTATTTCTCCCTCCATCCCAAATGATACAAAAAAAATAATAATAATTTTTTGCTGTGGTGGCCACGATTTAGCAGACGTGGTTCACCACTGCTATATGCATATAGGGGAAATAGGACCTCTTCACTTGTTAATTCTGTGTATTCATTATCCTTTTCCTCAAACCCCCTTCCTTAGCCTCTGCTGTACAGTGCATTTGGAAAGTATTCAGACCCCTTGACTTTTTCCACATTTTGTTATAGCCTTATTATAAAAATGATAAAATTGTAATTTTCCTCATCAATCTACACACAATTTCCCATAATGACAAAGCAAAAAAACATTTTTTTTAAATTAGTAAATGTATTAAAAACATTTACAGAAGCATTCAGACCCTTTACTCAGTACTTTGTTGAAGCACCTTTGGTAGCGATTAGGTTGTCAGGTTGGACGGGGAGCGTCCCTGCACAGCTATTTTCAGGTCTCTCCAGAGATGTTAGATCGGGTTCAAGTCCGGGCTCTTGCTGGGCCACTCAAGGACAATCAGAGACTTGTCCCGAAGCCACTCCTGTGTTGTCTTGGCTATGTGCTTAGGGTCGTTGTGCTGTTGGAAGGTGAACCTTCACCCCAGTCTGAGGCCCTGAGCATTCTGGAGCAGGCTTTCATCAAGGATTTCTCTGTACTTTGCTCTGTTCATATTTCCCTCGATCCTGACTAGTCTCCCAGTCCCTGCCGCTGAAAAACATCCCCACAGCATGATGCTGCCACCACCATGCTTCACCGTAGGAATGGTGCTCAGTTTCCTCCAGACGTGACGCTTGGCATTCAGGCCAAAGAGTTTAATCTTGGTTTCCTCAGACCAGAGAATCTTGTTATTCATGGTCTGAGAGTCTTTGGGTGCCTTTTGACAGCCCGCTTGGAGTTTGCCATGTGCCTTTTACTGTTGGTGGAGTGCGGCAGAGATGGTTGTCCTTTAGGAAGTTTTTCCCATCTCCACAGAGGAACTCTGGAGCTCTGTCAGAGTGACCATCGGGTTCTTGGTCACCTCCCTGACCAAGGCCTTTCTACCCCTAGTGCTTAGTTTGGCCAGGCAGCCAGCTCTAGGAAGAGTCTTGGTGGTTCCAAACTTCTTCCATTTAAGAATGATGGAGGCCACTGTGTTCTTGGGGACCTTCAATGCTGCAGAAATGTTTTGCTACTCTTCCCCAGATCTGTGCCTCAACACAATCTTGTCTGTGAGCTCTGTGGATAATTCCTTCGACCTCATGGCCTGGTTTTTGCTCTGGAATGCACTGTCAACTGTAGGACCTTATATATGACGGGTGTGTGCCTTTCCAAATAATGTCCAATCAATTGAATTTACCACAGGTGGACTCCAATCAAGTTGTAGAAACATCTCAAGGATGATCAATGGAAACAGGGTGCACCTGAGCTCAATTTCAAGTCTCATAGCAAAGGGTCTGAATACTTATGTAAATAAGGAACCTGTTGTTGCTTTGTCCTGATAAGGTATTGTGTGTAGATGAGAACAAAATAATATTTAATCCATTTTAGAATAAGGCTGTAACGTAACAAAATGTGGGAAAAGTACATGGGTCTGAATACTTTCCGAATGCACTGTGCTTGCAAAACACACTCAATAAGTTGATTTTATTATAAATGTGTGCTTGTACTGCATGATTGTGAGCTAAACATCTCTTTCCCTCTCTCTTCCCCTCTGCCTCCCCGGAAGATCCCTCGTGGAGGACGACGACCCTCACATGAAAGTGTCGCTGGGGTGTGGTGACATGGGCATCTCTGCCCACCTACAGGCTTCCAAAACAGGAAACACTCGCTTCTTCACAAGCAACACACACAGCTCAGTGGTCCTTCAGGTGAGCAGTAATGGATGGGAGGAAGAGGTACAGGAGAGAGACCGAGAGATGGTGTTGCTTCAGAGGATGTTCAGATTGATGAACCTCATAAAAGCCCTAATGAAATATGCCAGGGTGATTTTCATGTGCCTTCAGAGGTCCAGTGATTGATTGAAAAGCTAGATAGTCTGTATGTTGTCTGAGAATCTTCCAGACAAAGGCCAAGGGTCTGATCTGGCCTTTACCCAAATCTAAAAATATCTACAACACAACAAGAAATTACACAAATGGCCCTGGGATTGTTTCAATTAGGTTTTCTGTAGAAAATAGTTTTCTAAAACCCATTGCCGGTAACATAAAGTAGTTCCTGTGCAGCACCAAACATGCTTATCTATCTCCAACAATCTAATCTCTAGTGTATGATATTTTTATGCAACTCTAAATCACAAGTCATTTTCCATTTACTGTAGTATTGCATGGTATACCTGTACCACTGTAATATCACAGTACCAAAATGTCATGATATCAACATTTTAGAAGGAAGTAGTACCATTTCATATGATTCTACTACATTTTTCAGCCCTAGCGATCTAAAGAACCTGCTGACTCCTGTTATAAAATGTTTATGAATTCAGTTGAATTGAAGCGACAGCCACTAGTCTCTGGTATGCACAGGTCCAATCATATTCACTTCCAAGCTCACATCACGTGTAGCAGCTGTAATCAGCCAGCATAACCCCCTACCAGCTATAACATAACTACCAGCCCTCATTCACCCGCTTCTCTCCTTCTACTCTTCATGAGCATCTATTCCTCAGTCAGTTAAAAAATATATAATTTAGCCATGATTGGGATGCAGACCCTGATGAGTCTTCTGTTGTTAGTTGTACATTTGTTACATTGGAGCAGCACGCAGAGCGAGCAATGATGATACGTTGTATCATTTCATCGCCTGTTATAACCATTTTAAAGGATTTCACAAACCATGTTGCGGGCCGTTTTAAACTAAATCCCGGGACGCTAATTATTGGTTTGATAAACAATGTTGTTCAGTAATGAAACCTACCTAGCTAACAACCTGGTAATTAGACAGTAGGTTTAGGCTAATTTGATTGGCACAGGAAGAAAGGAAAAGGGTCTGCTACTCTTGAGATGTGCGTCAAAGATAGGATTCATATAGGCCTAGAGTAAGATTATACTATACCACAAATCAAATGTCTTTCTTGTGCTCCTTAAATTCTGTTTGGTGCCTAATGTTTTAAAAGTTGGGGCAGTGTGTGTGTGTATATGTGTTTAGGAGCGAGAGAGTAGTGTGTGTGTTCATGAGAGGAAGACAGAGAGTAAGGGAGGGAGAGTGTGTGTCTGTTAACTGAAGAGTAGAAGGTTTCAGGCAGTGTTTTCCCCTTACTGACACAATAACAAGCAGATCATTATGCAGTGTTTTCCCCTTACTGACACAATAACAAGCAGATCATTATGCAGTGTTTCCCCCCCTTACTGACACAATAACAAGCAGATCATTATGCAGTGTTTCCCCTTACTGACACAATAACAAGCAGATCATTATGCAGTGTTTTCCCCTTACTGACACAATAACAAGCAGATCATTATGCAGTGTTTTCCCCTTACTGACACAATAACAAGCAGATCATTATGCAGTGTTTTCCCCTTACTGACACAATAACAAGCAGATCATTATGCAGTGTTTTCCCCTTACCGACACAATAACAAGCAGATCATTATGCAGTGTTTTCCCCCTTACTGACACAATAACAAGCAGATCATTATGCAGTGTTTTCCCCTTACTGACACAATAACAAGCAGATCATTATGCAGTGTTTTCCCCTTACCGACACAATAACAAGCAGATCATTATGCAGTGTTTTCCCCTTACTGACACTATAACAAGCAGATCATTATGCAGTGTTTTCCCCCTTACTGACACAATAACAAGCAGATCATTATGCAGTGTTTTCCCCTTACTGACACAATAACAAGCAGATCATTATGCAGTGTTTTCCCCTTACTGACACAATAACAAGCAGATCATTATGCAGTGTTTTCCCCTTACTGACACTATAACAAGCTGATCATTATGCAGTGTTTTCCCCTTACTGACACAATAACAAGCAGATCATTATGCAGTGTTTTCCCCTTACTGACACAATAACAAGCAGATCATTATGCAGTGTTTTCCCCTTACCGACACAATAACAAGCAGATCATTATGCAGTGTTTTCCCCTTACTGACACAATAACAAGCAGATCATTATGCAGTGTTTTCCCCTTACTGACACAATAACAAGCAGATCATTATGCAGTGTTTTCCCCTTACTGACACAATAACAAGCAGATCATTATGCAGTGTTTTCCCCTTACCGACACAATAACAAGCAGATCATTATGCAGTGTTTTCCCCTTACCGACACAATAACAAGCAGATCATTATGCAGTGTTTTCCCCTTACTGACACAATAACAAGCAGATCATTATGCAGTGTTTTCCCCTTACTGACACAATAACAAGCAGATCATTATGCAGTGCTTTCCCCTTACTGACACAATAACAAGCAGATCATTATGCAGTGTGTTCCCCTTACTGACACAATAACAAGCAGATCATTATGCAGTGTTTTCCCCTTACTGACACAATAACAAGCAGATCATTATGCAGTGTTTTCCCCTTACTGACACAATAACAAGCAGATCATTATGCAGTGTTTTCCCCTTACTGACACAATAACAAGCAGATCATTATGCAGTGTTTTCCCCTTACCGACACAATAACAAGCAGATCATTATGCAGTGTTTTCCCCTTACTGACACAATAACAAGCAGATCATTATGCAGTGTTTCCCCTTACTGACACAATAACAAGCAGATCATTATGCAGTGTGTTCCCCTTACTGACACAATAACAAGCAGATCATTATGCAGTGTTTTCCCCCCTTACTGACACAATAACAAGCAGATCATTATGCAGTGTTTTCCCCTTACTGACACAATAACAAGCAGATCATTATGCAGTGCTTTCCCCTTACTGACACTATAACAAGCAGATCATTATGCAGTGTTTCCCCTTACTGACACGACAAGCAGATCATTATGCAGTGTTTTCCCCCCTTACTGACACAATAACAAGCAGATCATTATGCAGTGTTTTCCCCTTACTGACACAATAACAAGCAGATCATTATGCAGTGCTTTCCCCTTACTGACACAATAACAAGCAGATCATTATGCAGTGTTTCCCCTTACTGACACAACGACAAGCAGATCATTATGCAGTGTTTTCCCCCCTTACTGACACAATAACAAGCAGATCATTATGCAGTGTTTTCCCCTTACTGACACAATAACAAGCAGATCATTATGCAGTGCTTTCCCCTTACTGACACAATAACAAGCAGATCATTATGCAGTGTTTTCCCCTTACTGACACAATAACAAGCAGATCATTATGCAGTGTTTTCCCCTTACTGACACAATAACAAGCAGATCATTATGCAGTGTTTCCCCCTTACTGACACAATAACAAGCAGATCATTATGCAGTGTTTCCCCCCCTTACTGACACAATAACAAGCAGATCATTATGCAGTTTTTTCCCCTTACTGACACAATAACAAGCAGATCATTATGCAGTGTTTTCCCCTTACTGACACAATAACAAGCAGATCATTATGCAGTGTTTTCCCCTTACTGACGCAATAACAAGCAGATCATTATGCAGTGTTTTCCCCTTACTGACGCAATAACAAGCAGATCATTATGCAGTGTTTCCCCCTTACTGACACAATAACAAGCAGATCATTATGCAGTGTTTCCCCCCCTTACTGACACAATAACAAGCAGATCATTATGCAGTGTTTTCCCCTTACTGACACAATAACAAGCAGATCATTATGCAGTGTTTTCCCCTTACTGACACAATAACAAGCAGATCATTATGCAGTGTTTTCCCCTTACTGACGCAATAACAAGCAGATCATTATGCAGTGTTTCCCCCTTACTGACACAATAACAAGCAGATCATTATGCAGTGTTTCCCCCCCTTACTGACACAATAACAAGCAGATCATTATGCAGTGTTTTCCCCTTACTGACACAATAACAAGCAGATCATTATGCAGTGTTTTCCCCTTACTGACACAATAACAAGCAGATCATTATGCAGTGTTTTCCCCTTACTGACACAATAACAAGCAGATCATTATGCAGTGTTTTCCCCTTACTGACACAATAACAAGCAGATCATTATGCAGTGCTTTCCCCTTACTGACACAATAACAAGCAGATCATTATGCAGTGTTTTCCCCTTACTGACACAATAACAAGCAGATCATTATGCAGTGTTTCCCCCCCTTACTGACACAACAACAAGCAGATCATTATGCAGTGCTTTCCCCTTACTGACACAATAACAAGCAGATCATTATGCAGTGTTTTCCCCCTTACTGACACAATAACAAGCAGATCATTATGCAGTGTTTTCCCCTTACTGACACAATAACAAGCAGATCATTATGCAGTGTTTTCCCCTTACTGACACAATAACAAGCAGATCATTATGCAGTGTTTTCCCCTTACTGACACAATAACAAGCAGATCATTATGCAGTGTTTTCCCCTTACTGACACAATAACAAGCAGATCATTATGCAGTGTTTTCCCCTTACTGACACAATAACAAGCAGATCATTATGCAGTGTTTCCCCCCCTTACTGACACAACAACAAGCAGATCATTATGCAGTGTTTTCCCCTTACTGACACAATAACAAGCAGATCATTATGAAGTGTGTTCCCCTTACTGACACAATAACAAGCAGATCATTATGCAGTGTTTTCCCCTTACTGACACAATAACAAGCAGATCATTATGCAGTGTTTTCCCCTTACTGACACAATAACAAGCAGATCATTATGCAGTGTTTTCCCCTTACTGACACAATAACAAGCAGATCATTATGCAGTGTTTCCCCCCCTTACTGACACAACAACAAGCAGATCATTATGCAGTGTTTTCCCCTTACTGACACAATAACAAGCAGATCATTATGAAGTGTGTTCCCCTTACTGACACAATAACAAGCAGATCATTATGCAGTGTTTTCCCCTTACTGACACAATAACAAGCAGATCATTATGCAGTGTTTTCCCCTTACTGACGCAATAACAAGCAGATCATTATGCAGTGTTTTCCCCTTACTGACACAATAACAAGCAGATCATTATGCAGTGTTTTTCCCTTACTGACACAATAACAAGCAGATCATTATGCATTGTTTTCCCCTTACTGACACAATAACAAGCAGATCATTATGCAGTGTGTTCCCCTTACTGACACAATAACAAGCAGATCATTATGCAGTGTTTTCCCCTTACTGACGCAATAACAAGCAGATCATTATGCAGTGTTTTCCCCTTACTGACACAATAACAAGCAGATCATTATGCAGTGTTTTCCCCCTTACTGACACAATAACAAGCAGATCATTATGCAGTGTTTTCCCCTTACTGACACAATAACAAGCAGATCATTATGCAGTGTTTTCCCCTTACTGACACAATAACAAGCAGATCATTATGCAGTGTTTTCCCCTTACTGACACTATAACAAGCAGATCATTATGCAGTGTTTTCCCCTTACTGACACAATAACAAGCAGATCATTATGCAGTGTTTCCCCCTTACTGACACAATAACAAGCAGATCATTATGCAGTGTTTTCCCCTTACCGACACAATAACAAGCAGATCATTATGCAGTGTTTTCCCCTTACTGACGCAACGACAAGCAGATCATTATGCAGTGTTTTCCCCTTACTGACACAATAACAAGCAGATCATTATGCAGTGTTTTCCCCTTACTGACACAATAACAAGCAGATCATTATGCAGTGTTTTCCCCTTACTGACACAATAACAAGCAGATCATTATGCAGTGTTTTCCCCTTACTGACACAATAACAAGCAGATCATTATGCAGTGTTTCCCCCTTACTGACACAATAACAAGCAGATCATTATGCAGTGTTTTCCCCTTACTGACACAATAACAAGCAGATCATTATGCAGTGTTTTCCCCCCTTACTGACACAATAACAAGCAGATCATTATGCAGTGTTTTCCCCTTACTGACACAATAACAAGCAGATCATTATGCAGTGTTTCCCCTTACTGACACAATAACAAGCAGATCATTATGCAGTGTTTTCCCCTTACTGACACAATAACAAGCAGATCATTATGCAGTGTTTTCCCCTTACTGACACAATAACAAGCAGATCATTATGCAGTGTTTTCCCCTTACTGACACAATAACAAGCAGATCATTATGCAGTGTTTTCCCCTTACTGACACAATAACAAGCAGATCATTATGCAGTGTTTCCCCCTTACTGACACAATAACAAGCAGATCATTATGCAGTGTTTCCCCCTTACTGACACAACGACAAGCAGATCATTATGCAGTGTTTCCCCCTTACTGACACAATAACAAGCAGATCATTATGCAGTGTTTTCCCCTTACTGACACAATAACAAGCAGATCATTATGCAGTGTTTTCCCCTTACTGACACAATAACAAGCAGATCATTATGCATCTATATTCCTTCCTCCCAATCCTCTAGACAAATCACAGATAGGCCTTTGCAAATATGAGCAAATCAGCCATTCTATGAAGTATTTATTATAGTATATACTAAGCAGTGTGAAGTTACATTTAATATGTTGGATTGAGTAGAAGTTTGAATTTCACTGCCAGGTTTTTGCGTAGCACATGCACAGAACATTTAGAAAATGGTTGAAATGTTTTAACTTATTTTTCCATATATAGACAGACACACCTATGTGTTTGAATAAAACCAACTACATATTTTTGTATTTAACCTTTATTTAACTAGGCTAGGTCAGTTAAGAACAAATTCTTATTTTAACCCGAACGAAGCTGGGCCAATTGTGTGCTGCCCTATGGGACTCCGGATCACGGCTGGTTGTGATACAGGGATCGAACCAGGGTCTGTAGTGACGCTTCTAGCACTGAGATACATTGCCTTACTTAGACTGCTGCGCCACTCGGGAGACAATGTACTGAGTTTGTCTGTTTTAAGCACACTGTTTGATTAAATAATTAAGACACACACATGACTCAAGAACGAGCCCGACGGTCACACTTCAAAAACTAGTGCCTCTGTGACTGGCGCACGTTGTCTCGCTCTCCTCTCTACTGCAGCAAAAAGGCACCACAGCACAGCAAGTGTTTTTATTGCGCTGTCCGTGCTGAAGCTGCTACATCATTTCAGCCATTTAGTTTATTTTTTGCTTCTGACTCAAAAGAGCTATGTTACCGAAATCCCTAATTTATTTAGGAAAAACATTCCCTGTTCCCTCAACCCTTGCTCTCTTAATGTGAAACATGGACGCATTTCATCGCATCTGACCAATAGGGCCCGACCAAAAGGCGATCATAGTCACATCAATAAATTGCTTATAACAAACTCCAAACACAGTAATGTCGACAGCAAAATGAATGCTGAGGGCGTGAAAAAGAAACTCGAAACGGGCGAATGTTTAATGGTTTCTCGGGAGGGAAAGGGGAAGTCAGATATGTGGAAGACATTTGATTTAGGAGATCAAGAAAATGGAGCGTAAGTATTATGTGTGCCAAACAGTTGCATTTTTCTGACCATTGGGAACATTGTAAATAATGATAATGACATTACTTATTATTATTATTATAGTGATGATCGTAATAATAATAACAATAAGAAGGAGATCATAAAAAAGGAGGGAATAGGAGCGAGAGCTGCGTGCATATCTGTGATAATCACGTGCTGTTAGATTACGCTATTATTTTTCTGCCTGTTTGGAACAGTGTAAACAACACAAAATAAATTATAGTAGTACTAGTCTGTTGTAACGGGAAAAAAAATGGAAAGCCATTATTACAGCATAATAAATGACAAATATGTGAAATTGTTTTATCCGACATTTTGCCATTGCATGAGACTCGGTGTACACGGAATCAGTAGGCTAGTAAACAAACACTCAAAATGGCAACATAAGCAGCTTTTGTCTTATTTCATTAGATATATATGCATGATTGATAAAGCAAGGCACATTTAACAGTTAGGCTATTATATACCTAATTTAAATTGGGGTTTGCCCGCCCCTCAATTTTCTTAGACAATTGGGCTAAGCCCTATTCGCACGGGGCTAGTATTACTAGACAACGTTGGTGTTGTAATTATTACACCAGAATTTCCATTATTCCAGAGGACGGTTCGGATGGGATTAGTTTTTTCCAAACAGCTCCCTGTAGTTATTTCATTTTTTTCTAATAAATTGACAGTTATAACGGACACCTGGAGTTGTATTCTCTAGGTGTGAAGACAACGATAAAAGGGCTACACTGATAACTCGAGCTTGGTTCCCAAATTTCTAAACCATACCAAACCGTCTTTGGTATAGTGTCGAAATAATATTTGAATTGAGGAAGTGTGATCATAATCATTAGGATATTTTAGCGAACCGCATTAGACGTCCTAAATGCCCCACAGCCTTCAGATGTGAGCTAAACAGTGCACTTGCTCTTGAGATGCGTTTTAAGTCTGTGGATGCGAAAGTGAACTTATTATTTCCCAACATTTAGGTCAGTTGTATGCTGCTTTGCGATCTATTAACATAAATGGTTACATTAAATAGGTGCAATATTATTAACTGATTAATTTGACAATATTCAATTCATACTCACAAAACGTATGAACAAAAACATTCACTGTGAAAGTTGATACATGTAGGCCCTTCAAATATTTTGATGATGCGCAGCACTTCATTCAATTTATCGAAATCGTTATCGTTTTCTTGGTCAAACTGTTAGAAACACCTGTCAAACTCAGACATTTATCTCAAAACACAGGGATGTCGATTCGCATAGGTCTAGTATTATCAGAGGACCTTTGAGTTCGCCAAAAAAACAGTACAAATGACTGACATGGCAGATTCGGACGGGACTAAAATGACAGATGTGGTGTTTTGTGCTTGGGCACATAATTACATTACCCGACCACACCCAGCAAAACTAATCCCGTCCGAATAGGTTTTAAGGCAAGGACTGCCTCCGCAGCATTGTTCTCAATCCCAATATGATGGTTAATTTTGCTATTATGCACATAGCACCATAGGGAAATGCGCATTAATTATACGGCGCACTGAAGATTGTTTCAGAACCGCATACAGTGACCATATCCAACGCGGGATAAAGCGCATTTGTTCTAAAATAATTTTGGATTTATTAGTGTTGCACCATTATTTTTTACATAATATAGCTATGTACAATTTCAGTATCACGTGTCTTAAAGTGATGTACTGTGCCATCCCCGTGGCCTCCGCAATGGATTAGTCCTCCCGAGACAGGCGCGAATCAGGTGCAACAGGTGTCTTGCGACTGCTTGACTACATGCTGACCACACCGCTCCATCGCATGAGTTGCAAAATGCTTGTTGCCAAGCCCTAAAATGAAGTCCGTTTTATTTGTGATGCTGAACACGGTGCAATTCCTGCATCTCCCATCTACTCATTGGTTTATAGAAGCATATACCCGCATGCCATCTCCTCATTGGTTATACCCACGTGGGTGATTAAAAGTTGGTCGGTTGTGGTAATACACCTTATTATGAAAGTTAGATGCCAATTGCCATATAAAGTCCCAAGAAGAAAAAGCCTGGAAGGGGGAGAGATGACTAGAAATGATTCGGTTGACCGTTTTATGTGTGGCTTAATTGTCAGAGTAGGGGACCTTGTGCATTTCAGGTAAAATCACAACTCAACGTTTATATCCCAGGACAAATTAGCTAGCAAGAGCAAGCTAGCAAATAGGACAAATTAGCTAGCAACTGCAAGCTAGCTAGCTAAATTGCCATACATGTTTAATCCTTTTCGACCTGTCCCCAAATTAATATAATTGGTTTGGAGTTTTTGCCATTTCAACCTGCATCTTGTGATCGCGTTTGGTTTGGGGGGACAAAATCTATTTGCACATGATGGCGCACGCATGCGAGTGTCCGGGTTTGGGCATGGTAGAAATCTCTGTCGACCAAACAATGGACCTGTCGACTAAATGGGGTCAGCCTTAGAAACAATCTGGTGAGTTTTTTTCACAATGCAGTGAACGCGTCACCTTTTATATAATTCTAACAATCACACCCACACTAAGAACACGACTCACCCACTCTAATCACTGGCACATCTGAAGTCAGGATGTGATGCGTGTGGAGGGTCAAAGCACATAAATAACGGAATAAATCAGGGTCACGTGTGCAAGCTGGTTAAGATGTATAAGACTTGACTTTCATACCCATTCACTGCATTTGATAAGGAGGATGATCAGTAAATTATTCCGTTGATTATGTTCTAACACTGAAAACGGTCTGTTATGCTCTCTACAAAGAGTTGTCAAACTATCTTCAGGAAGTTGGATTGAAATCATGGAAATGGACTGTTCCCTCTAGTTGAAATGGTCTACTTTTTTCATTGCACGCATAGAACAAGATGTCTTCTGCATATGAGAAGATAAAAAGAAAGCGTAATAACAACTGAATTGGAGAAGAAATCCATGATATTGTTTATATACAGTAGCTAGTTGGAAGGGAGAGACATGGTGAGTGAGTCAGGCTCCAAGGCCTGCCTTGCCCATGCCAGTCTCTGTCCACATGTGAAGGTCGTCACAGAGAGAGGGGCCCCCAGGCCAGGCATGAGCTGGCAGAAAGCTGTTGGACTAGTCAATGTGTGACCTTTCCACACTGTGTGTTTTCCACAACCTGCCACTATGATGGAGGTATGTTGTGTGGACGTGTTGTTAGACAGAGTGCTTCAAAGGTTTCCTTTCAGCAGTGTAATAGCCTTTTAGCTGGTGAATCGTTTTTATACCTGCTGTTGAAGAGCGTATTATTGTGTTGAAAAGGTCTCAGGAACACAGCACAGAGTGGGTGTATACGTGTGATTTAGCCCAATGCTGATGTGGGATGTCACTAATCACATTGACACTGTCTCTGTCGTTGCTGCAAGTAGGGCTGTGATGGTCATAGAATTTTGGATGATGGTAATAGCAAAGAAATAAAAATGTTTTTTTAGATGCACATTGCCTCCTTTCCTCTACTCCTGAATGCAATATAATTCATTTGTCAATGATGGTATAATGGGTGGACTGGCGGCCATTGCGAGTGTAACTATAGCAGCATCTCATTAGTGGAAACCAAGACTGTTCTCAGGGCAGGCCTGGTTGTAGCTAGCACAACTGTCCATGATCAGTAGTACCATAGGGCAGCGCACAATTGGCCCAGGGGCCAAACCCTAGGGGAGGGCTTTACTTGGCTCGTCGCTCTCTAGCGACTCATTGTGGCAGGCCGGGCGCCTGCAAGCTTACCTTGTTTATCAGGTAAACAGTGTTTCCTCCGACACATTGGTGCGGCTAGCTTCCAGGTTAAGCAGGCAGGTAATAATTAAGAAGCGCGGCTTGGTGGGTCATGTTTCGGAGGATGCATGAACTCGACCTTCGCCTTCTGAGCCTCTTGGGGAGCTGCAGTGATGAGACAAGATCAAAATTGGGGAGAAAAGGGGGTAAAATGTAAAAAATATTTCTCGTTGAATAATAACACTTTATTGAAGAACTTATTGAAGAATCCCTACTGTTGACCAATCACCGGCAACG